>NC_140182.1:76290916-76326322 GCF_963971535.1 Notolepis coatsorum
GGAGAGGAGAGGTGGATACAGTAGGAGAGGATGTAAAGGAGAGGGGGAGGGGAGATGAGAAGAAAGAAAGAGCAGAGGGGAGGAGAGAAAGGGAGGGATGAGAAGAGGAGAGAAGAGGAAAGAGGGCAGAGAGGGGGGGAGTAGGAGGGGATTGTGGATGAAGAGAGGGAGAAGAAAGAGGGATGGAGAGATAGCAGGGGGTATCAGATCCTTGTTCAAAGATAAGAGCATCCCAGCATTCCCTCTGCCATGCACAGAGAACAGACATGGACCAACACACACAGACACATCAATACAGAGAAGAAACAACCTTCTTCTCACTATGTTACACTGCGAAACAGTTACAGTAGAGTCATTTAGTCTAAACAAACAGCCTGGCAGAATAAGACAGAGAGAGAGAGAGAGAGAGAGAGAGAGAGAGAGAGAGAGAGAGAGAGAGAGAGAGAGAGAGAGAGAGAGAGAGAGAGAGAGAGAGAGAGAGAAGGGGTAAAGGCATGAAATGCAAGATTGTGAGATTGTGTGTGTGTGTGTGTGTGTGTGTGTGTGTGTGTGTGTGTGTGTGTGTGTGTGCACATGTATGTCTCTGTGTGTGTGTGTGTGTGTGTGTGTGTGTGTGTGTGTGTCTGTCATATAGGAACTGAGAAAGGAGCCTGATTTACAGGCTGTGAGCCTGTGACTGTGTGTGTGTAGATTACACAAATTATTTTCGCAATGATCATGAACAATTCTAATCACTTCATATTATATGACAAGTTTACAATAATAAGGCTATGACGTTATCCCATAACTGACAAGACATCACTGATTATTAACAGGGTAATGGTACATATGATGACAGGAGAATTATTGTATCTGAGTGACTGAGTCAATTGACACACAAATAGGTAAACACTTAAGCGACCTAAACTGCCCTCATCAGCTGACCAATACAGAACATGTAATAAATAAAAGAGGTGAGTTTCACCCAATATGTCCTGGCCCACATACCGTCTAGGCATCTCGTCCTCTGATCTGAACTAAGTTCAGTCTCAGCTTTGGTTTTATAGATACGTTAGAAACAACTGCCAGTCTTTGCCCCGCCTCTTGTAAATCCCTAAATCTGACATCACTATAGAGGGTCATGTGACCAGAGCCCCCCTCCCCTTCCATAGGTTTATCACTGACACCCACAACAGCTGTTAATCCCATAGTGTGGCAACAACCACTGGTATTTGTTCATTTTTAAGGCCCGTATTAGTAAGCTACCTCCTTATACTACATCATTATTGGAATGGAATTTTGGAACCAGTTCTAGTGACTGGCTGGTCCTTAAAGTCCCAGAGTTTGCTCTGAACAGGGTACATCTGCATTTTGCTTTGATGCTCCTAGCTCATGCAATGAACTCCAACAGTCCTTAAAGCTTGAGATTCTCCGCTCTGTTGTAGAGTTTAAAACCTTGATCTCCAGCCTTTGTCAATCAAGTTGTACGTGTTTTAATTGATTTCTTATCCTTGCTTTTTGCCTCGTCTTGTTGTCTTATTGTGATTTTATATGCTTTTTTCTTGCT
Source organism: Notolepis coatsorum (assembly GCF_963971535.1). Classification (NCBI taxonomy): domain Eukaryota; kingdom Metazoa; phylum Chordata; class Actinopteri; order Aulopiformes; family Paralepididae; genus Notolepis; species Notolepis coatsorum. The sequence goes on from NC_140182.1 coordinate 76,292,463, forward strand.
CATTTCTGTATGTACATTTGACGTGACTGTAAATGAGAGAAACCTTGGTTGTCTTTTGAGTTTAACTAAAGTTTTGAAATTAAATTAAATGGAAAAGAATACCCCATCACTGTCTTGGTTCAAGTCATCATCTGTTCTATAGCAACATAAATGGAAAACCTCTTTATTTTATCCACCAGACGTATGGTGATGCATTAACATAAGAATTTGTAGATGAAACTGAGTGATATAAATAACACATAATGATACATGTCCCATAGGAGACACAATGATGGTTTGAAGAACTACATTTTAGCTTCCCACTGCCTACCATAATAAGGTTACTTAGCTAGGTTTGTCTGGCCTCCAGAATTCAAGTTTAAAAACATGTGTCCAGGGGCGGCCGGGTAGCGCAGCGGACTAAGCGTCTGCCTACCACCGCAGAGACAGTGGGATCAAATCCAGCTGCCGCGGTACCTCCGGCTTGGTCGTCGTCCGTACTGACACAATTGGCAGTGTCAGCGGGTGGGAAGCCGGTGGGGTGGGTCCTGGTCGTTGTAAAACAGCTACTCCTACAGGTCGGTCGGGGCGCCTGCTCAGCGAGGAAGGGATCTGGGTGAGGTAGTGTGACCCTCCCACGCATTACACTCACCTAATGAGAGTCCTCGCTGTCAGGTGAAAAGAAGCGGCTGGCTGACTCCGCATGTATCGGAGGAGACATGTGTGATAGTCTTCAACCCTCCCTAGACCGGCAAGTGGGGGGCAAATGCGCGCAACGACCAGGAAGGGGAGGGGGGAATTGGCATAACGACAAAAATTGGGATGGGAGAAAAATACAGAAAAAGGGGGAGAAAAAGTAGATAAAAAAATAAAACATGTGTCCAGCCTTTTAACTGTAATTAGTCTATTCTGCTTCATGTATTACATACCCTGTAATTTTATTTGATTGTTTGTTTGATGTGTGTTTTAATTATTTCCCTTATGTCTGTGATGTATGTATCGTCCGTCTCTTTTCTATTTTATTTAATTGTATTGTTCCCTGTTACCCTTCAAGAGGCCCTTTTGTCCTCTGGCCAGGCCATCATTGTGAATAAGAATTTGTTCTTAATAGACCTGCCTGGTTGAATGAAGGTTAAATAAAATAAATAGAATAGAATTCTGTGACCACCACAGTATACATTTTTTTTTTATCTCATCTGCATATTGTCAGATTCATTGCCTTCACATGGAGATGGACGAGGTGAGACTTAATACACCATAAAAAGGAGGATCTCACTGATTGAATTCCTTTCCCATAGTGTAAAGAAAGAGTGAGTGCGGTCTTATTATAATCTGACTTCTTTGTACCTCTTCACAATCCTTCTCACCAGCCCATCACAGCTGTTATCCTCCTAAATGCAACTCTTTTATTGCCCTCGCCTCCATAAACCCCTCCTCTCACCTCCAGGTCACACGTCACACGCCTCTCTATCATCTAAGTACATCCGGCACGATTGACTATGTCTCTCCTCAGTGATTCTCCCACTATATAGATGTGGAATTAGAGTAAATTACCCCTGATCAAATATGGCTAAAGATGATATAATTATATGGTGAAGTTTGGCACATCAGTGTATGTGTGTGTGTGTAGATTAGCAGCACGGGGGTAACACTGTGGCCTCACAGCTAGAAGGTCCAGGGTCCTTTACCCTGCCCCACGCCGCAGCCCCTATCTGCTCCCGGCTGCCCTTGGGGGGAAGGATGACGGGATGGGTCAAGCGCAGAGACTCAGGGCGTTTTCTCATTAGGAACGGTTGCTCCGTTCCATCCCCCCGCTGGCCAGCTTCCACACTACAATCTCGTTTCGTTCCCGAAACAAACGACAGTGGCACGAGACACGTACGTGCACCGTTTGACAGTGCATGTGCGCTGCATATTTACGAGTGCTCTCTTGACTGAGGATGACCAGTTCCGCGGGAATTTGTATTAAACATTCTGATATTGTCGCGGGTCTTGTGCAGTGGAGCTCATGCCACTGTCATTAAACTGGTCAAAGAAATGCTTTTGAAATGTAAAATAATACACCTAAAATGCTGATAATAAATCATATTCAGCCTATGGATTTCCTTTGTCCATAATGCACTCGCGCGCAACACTGCGGGATGAGGCGCGCTTGTTTCTGATGGAGAATGCCTACCTCTCCAATCCCGACTGAATAACAGCGCTAGCATATTTGTCTTGCATATTTGCTCAAATGAATGGACTAATCTGTCACAACAAGGTGAAAACACAACCATCCTGTCACTCAATGAATTAATGAAATACAAGCGTTTACGTGCTGGATTAGAAAAGGGCCAGAGGAAAATGAACTGAATGTGAACACAGTGAAGATGTCTAACAACTCCAAGCCCTTCTTGAACAGTTTAAAAAGTATTTCCCCTAGGAAATCAAGCGACCGAACCTTAAAGACAGTGAGTCTCATTCCTGAACGGATTTACGACCAAAATGTTCCTCTTAGGCAGATTTCTGCCCATTTAAGACATATTAGGGCTGGTAGCGCGATTCCCCAAATTTTCCTGAGATCAGATTTGAGCGTGGCTGAGAGCAGATTTAAGAGTGCTGAGGAGCACACTTATGATTGATTGACTAATTGAAAATTGTATTAACTTGACAGACTGTGTTCTCATAGTGATTCCTTCATGTTAACGCTACAGGCCTCCTTGGAATTAATTACTTAATCATAATTAAAATAAATATGACAATATTTGTACGATAAGAAATTACGCATTTGATGTCGGAAAAATAAATAATATGGATTCATCTGATCACAGGGCAGCTGGATAAACCATATCTGAACCAGCTATTTTGGACAAATGTATAATTACTTTAATTACTCAGATATTCAAACACAATTATGCAATTATTGTGAAATGATTGAAAATAATAATTATTTAATGCCTTCTGTGGAATTTGTATTTCTTATTTGTTACACATCTGTTTTAATGATTAATTATATACATTTGAAAGAATGCAGGTCAACATGCAATATATCCCATTGATTGGTATACAATGGGACAGACCTTTGTTTGATATAGCTATAAACCTGCATTCCTTCGAATATATCATTAATCAATTAAACTTATATTGAAATACACTATATAGCCTATACACCAACACTGAAATGACAGTGGATAAATAAATTAGGGATGCTCGATATTGGCTTTTTTACCGATACCGATATACCGATATTGTCCAACTCTTAATTTCCGATACCGATATCAACCGATACCGATATATGCAGGGTTTCCCCCTCCAAAAACTGGAATAATTTCAGGTAATTAACACTACATATCTCTTGTTGTGGAATTAACACAACATTATGCATACTGTTGACAATAAATAAAATCAGAATTTGTTCTTACTTGCTTGCCTGGGTAAATAAAGGTTAGGAAGGAATAATTTTTCTTTTTTTAATGCCGATATCGGCCGATAATATCGGTAGGCCGATAATATCGGACATCCCTAAAATAAATAAATAAGAACTAAAGCTAATCGCATGGAAATAGACTGCATTAATATTCCATAACAAGTCTTGTGTCCGCCAGTATGGCCTACGTGTCTAATGAACAGTATAGGCTTAATATATCCTAGTTACTTGTTTCATTAGGATTTAGTAGATACTATATATATGCTCTGCTTCTGCCCTACGTACAGTATAAGTACAGACTGTACCTATACTGTACGTAGGGCAGAGCATATAGTATCTACTAAATCCTAATGCAACAAGTCATCAATGGAATAATAAGCCTATACTGCATTCATTCATTACGCCGTAGGCTACAGTATACTGCACGCGCACGTGTGCGTGTGTGTGCGCGCACTGCGGCAGGTGTACCACGTCCATGAGCTGTACTATATATGATGACAATGCATTAATCTAATCTCATTTCGCGCAAGACTCGCAAGGCACTTCCGCATCCATTTCCACACAGCTGCGTCATTACTTTGCCTTATAAGGAGCTCTGGAGGCGTTGTTTTGTATGCAAATGTGTTACGATTCTGGGTACTGACTACGGTCGGGAACCACCCACCATCTCTGTCACCTGTCACCTGACTGCTGTCACTTGTTTTCCCTGTCATTTAGTGCTGTCACTTAGGGGTTGGCTTCTGATTGGCTGTCACGGGGGTGTGTGTGGAATGTTGGTATTTGGTGGCTATTTAACATTCCTTCCTTCTGCTTGTCATTCGTCACGTCTTCACTATAGGCGTTCGGAGATAACGCGGCCGGTTCCAGTTCTGGACCACCACTAAGCTCCATTATCTATTCTCTCGTTCCTTTGCCCTCGGCATAGTATCCTAGTATTACTCTTTGTGTTCTTTACTATTAAAGTCGAACCTGTTCAAGAGTATACCATCTCCGTCTCTGTGATTGCCTACAACAATTGGAACTCACCTCCCTCCATCCTGACACAAATGACCTGAACGGGGACGCGCGTTCGAGTTTAAGACATAATGCCATTCCCCAAGCAGATATCAGATCATATCACAGGTGCGACCGTTTGAGCCACTTAAGACATATTACCAGCACGTTGGGGACTCAGAGTGAACTTGTCATTGATTCTGTCTCAGTCGGTTCCAAGATAAGTCTTCCAAGAGAACTCAGCAATTCTTTGTTGTTGCCGCCATCTTTAGTGTTACAGCCCCTCACACTCCAAGTTCTCAGGCTGCAGCTGGTTTGAAAGCGAAAGTAAACAGGCTTCTCTGCTGGCTGTGGCTCCAGGGGAGTTGAACAGTTCTGGCTCTGCTAGTTTCTATCTTTTTGCGCTTTTTTGGTGGACAAACCACCATGTGCACCGTGACTCGCGACTGGAGACTAGCTCTGCTAGCACACATAGCCTACTGTGTACAGACGGTTTCAAACTGTATTTTAAATTAGAAAGCAAACAATATGAATGGACAAGAGAAAAATGTATCTCAATTTGGTCAGTATTGTCATTTGGACAAGCAAAGCCATTACTTTAAGTTGCAGGCAAGAAAGACAAGTCTGTCCACTGTCTCTGGTTTTAAAACTGCCCTGTTGCAGGTCACACATTTTATTTATTTTTTTATTATCGATCGATATCGGTTTATTAAGATATATCGCGATAATTATCGTTTTTATTGCCCAGCCCTATCGGCGACCCAATAAATAATTGCATGTGTGTGTGGACCTGTGTGTGTGCCGCCCATCGCATGTGTGTGTCACTGCATGACGAATAAAGACGTCTTCAAAGTCCAGTTATTATATTATATTTAGGGGGGGTTGCAGGGGACATGTCCCCCTCAAAAGATGTAACGCCTGAGAGCCTTACTGCATTATATTCCATTATATTTGTGTCAGCGCGTACCTGGATGTTGTCTTTTCCATTACATAAATAAAGACATTTCCACCATACACTGATGCAGAAAAGGCACAAACTGGTGCATAAAGGCACACCAGAAAGCAGGAAATGAAGTGTTTGACGCTCATAATTTCCCAGACCCCCCGTTTAAAGTGTCCCCCCTATGTTGAAACTAAACATACACTCTTGTGTGCTCTGTGTGTGTGTCCCTCTCTCTGTGTGTGTGACTGTGTGCTCTGCGTGTGTGTCCCTCTCTCTGTGTGTGTGACTGTGTGCTCTGCGTGTGTCTCCCTCTCTCTGTGTGTGTGACTGTGTGCTCTGTGTGTGTCTCCCTCTCTCTGTGTGTGTGACTGTGTGCTCTGTGTATGTGTCCCTCTCTCTGTGTGTGTGACTGTGTGCTCTGTGTGTGTCTCCCTCTCTCTGTGTGTGTGACTGTGTGCTCTGTGTGTGTCTCCCTCTCTCTGTGTGTGTGACTGTGTGCTCTGCGTGTGTCTCCCTCTCTCTGTGTGTGTGACTGTGTGCTCTGTGTGTGTCTCCCTCTCTCTGTGTGTGACTGTCACAGAGACGGAGTTAGAGAGGGCTGGAAGGAGGGGCGTAACAGGAGAAGGTGTAAATGAGACAGCCTTTATGGCAGGGTGTACTATTTCCCCATTAGCATTCACAATGGCGATGAAAGTAATTATTAGAGCATCAAGGTGGGTGGTAGGTGGGGGAGAGAGACGGCAGGGCGGGCTGCGCCTCCCACCAATTAGGGCTTACATGGATGACATGACACCGGTGACCATGACAGTGCCTCGTACAAAAAGGTTACCAGAGAAGTTAAATGCGAATCTCAAGTGGGCTGGGGTGAAGATAAAGCCCTGTAAGTCGAGAAGCATTTCATTGACCGGAGGGACTGTAACGGAGATACAGTTTTATGTAGATGAAGAAGATATGGACAACAAGTCAATGAAATGTTTGGGCAGGTGGTATAATGGGGAGTTGAATTGTGAACTGTTTGAAGAACAACTTAGGCAAGATGTTGTCGAGGGGATAGGAAGGATAGAAAAGTCAGGGCTTCCAGGCGAGTTACAGTGTTTTACAGTTTGGTTTATTCCCTAAGTGGATGTGGCCATTATCAGTACATGAGGTGTCAATATCAGTGGTGGAAAAGCTTGAGAGATTGGTTCTTTCGTCTATTAGGAAATGGTATAGGAGTTCCTCTGTGTCTTGTATGGGAAAGGCGCTCTCCAGCTACCAGTGACCAGTCTAACAGAGGACTCACACCAGTCTTATACCAGAGACATTCTGTTGGGACAGTAGGTACGGTGCAACAAAGCCGGGGGGCCAGTGCTCAGCTCAGGGAAGCCAATGCGGAGTAAAGCAGGTCCCACAGAGAGCATGCAGGAAGGCAGTAGAGGAGCAGGCACATCGACGAGTAATGAGGTGTGTAAAGGCTGTGGCCCTGCTAAGCAGGGACCAGTGGATGAATGGACCTATCTCAAACCCTGCCCTCTTTTCGTGATCCTCCAATCACAACTGTCGCTTACCTCGGACAAACAAAGTTTGTCCGAGGTAAGCGACAGTTGTGATTGGAGGATCAAGAAAAGAGGGCAGAGTTTGAGATAGGTCTATTGGGAACAGTGTTGGATGCGTTACTAAAAAAAAAACATAATATATTCCTTGTTGCTCATAAGGAGTAGTGTAACAAGTAACGTAACAAATTACTGCTCCCAGAGGAGCATACTCCAAAAAACACAATATAAAAAAACACAATATATTCCTCATTACTCATAACTAATTTCAAATGTAATGTTATTACTTTACTTAAAGTAATAAAATTACTTTTGAAATGAGTTATGAGTAATGAGGAATATATTGCGTTTTTATATTGCGTTTTTTTGGAGTATGCTCCTCTGGGAGCAGTAATTTGTTACGTTACTTGTTACATTACTTGCGTTACACCCACCCAGAATTGCCTCCTTTTTTACTGTCAACATTCGGTACAACATAATATGTAACATAACGTACTGTAACAAATAAGTAAAGTAATAAAATTACTTTTGAAATGAGTTATGAGTAATGAGGAATATATTGCGTTTTTATATTGCGTTTTTTTGGAGTATGCTCCTCTGGGAGCAGTAATTTGTTACGTTACTTGTTACATTACTTGCGTTACACCCACCCAGAATTGCCTCCTTTTTTACTGTCAACATTCGGTACAACATAATATGTAACATAACGTACTGTAACAAATAAGTAAAGTAATAAAATTACTTTTGAAATGAGTTATGAGTAATGAGGAATATATTGCGTTTTTATATTGCGTTTTTTTGGAGTATGCTCCTCTGGGAGCAGTAATTTGTTACGTTACTTGTTACATTACTTGCGTTACACCCACCCAGAATTGCCTCCTTTTTTACTGTCAACATTCGGTACAACATAATATGTAACATAACGTACTGTAACAAATAAGTAAAGTAATAATATTACTTTTGAAATTTGTTATGAGTAATGAGGAATATAATTAAAAAAAAATTAGTAACGCATCCAACACTGTCCCCAATTCATCCTATATTCTAGGCTGCTTGGCCTGTGTGCCTCTGTGTGAAAAATCACGTCATGGTAGGAACACCTCAGGGGGCTTTCAAACCAGACGTGCACTACCGCCACGATGACAGAGCTGCGCTGAGCTACTAGATCATTGTTTTCCACGGACGCGGTACACAGCGCAGCGCCTTTGGTGTGAAAGCTCATTAACTGAAAACCAAGCAGCTTTTCCCCCCCATGGCAGTTCGGTAACAAGGCTACTTCGGGCTTGATCAAAAGCACAGCTGGCTTAAATTGACAATGTTTTCAAACAACCCTTTTTAAACAGCTCGTTGTCGTGCTGCTGTTTAGGATGGTGTATTTTTATCGAAATGGAAAGTAGGAGAAGTCAGTGCTCCTCGCGCAGTCGCACTCAGAATCAGAATCAGAAATGTCTTTATTGCCAAGTAAACTTTGTTTAGTTACCAAGTTAGCAAGGAATTTGTCCTGGTCATTTGGTGCATCGACATTAATTAAAGTAGAACAAAATAAAATGGAATATATAAACTAAATTAGAATATAACAGAATATAATATAGGACATGGCTGTACAATTGTGCAGGATTGTAGTAGGGTATATACACTAATTCGAAATACAGTGCAATTGTGTGGTATTGTGCAAAAATAATATATATTTAATTATGAACAGTGTCATGTTCAGATGCTCACAGTTTTGAGTATCTGTGCAAATATATAGGACGGGATGAAACACAGCGGATGATTTACTTTTAAGCTTTAATTCTACCAGTAGGGTTGAGAATTCTACCTGCCTCCATGAAATACATACAAAGGTTTCATCCTTTTAAGAGCGTGAGAGTCCCCACTTTTGACATTGGATTATTTTACAATGAGCACCTAAGCCTTGGGCTCAGTTTTGATCAATTGTAGATCAACAGTGATGTTCTTGTCATCTTTGGTCTCTTCTCTCTTGACAAAATCAAAGTAATGGAGCATTGGAGCCACAAGGGTGTTTGATGGGGTAACGGTAATATTAGTACTGAAATTGTCATTTGTTACACTACTACTCATTACTGGGGAAAAGTAATGGTATTACTGTAACTCGTTACAAGGGATGAGCATCAATATTTGAATAGTCATTAAATCAGATACGATTTTTTTTTTTTTTTGTCTCAAAAAATATATTTCCCTTTGTTTTACCGGCAACTCACTGTAGTGTATTGAGAGGGGATCTTATTAACTGTTACACCGTTGAACGGCATACAGCTTACTAGCTAGCCAGGTAGCATAACAGTCTCTTAGCAGATGGGAGAACAGAAAAGAAAGATGAAGAAAGAGAGACCGGAGATGTTACATGGTAGCAACGTTTTGTACGTTTGCCATGTTATTTCACTAACTTCACACATTTCAAGCATCAGTGATGTAACATTTAGAATGAATGGTTTTGTTCCTGGGAAATGCTAGCTCCGTCCTTTAGCATTAGCTGTTAGCAATGAGGGGGGGGGTTCTATTAGTAATCTAATAGTTCCCAATGACTATCGAATAGTAATTTTGTGAGTTTTGCCCATCCCTACTTGTTACTACCCAATACTGGGAAAGTGTAGAGAAGAGGAAGCTTAGCTGGAGGGAACTGTCTAGTACGGAGGGAAATCGTATACAATTCCTGATAGGGGCTACTTATTATTATTATATTACTTATTCCACAGAATCTAAAACAGTGGGTAGATGGGGACCTGTCATGTCCACTCTGTTAGTCTGCAACACTACTATCACCGACATCTAAGAAGGGAGATGAATGGATGAATGAATGAAAACTTTATTTAACAGATTGCAGAATGGGTACAATACAGTACGGCTCAATACACACAATTGTTAAGGGAATGCAGACCTGAGAAAGACGTTTGTCTTGTTTACATCAGGGTCCCCCATTTTCAATTCATATAGACATTTATGACATACACAACATACATGACATTTATGGCATAGGGACATATAGGTATTTAGTACTGATACATTTGTGACATAAACGGTATTCAAATATACAGTACTGTTACCCCTAGATCCTGACAGAGTATATACATATGATGGGGAGGGGACTGTGGGGGTGGGTGGGTGGGAGAGAAATATACATACGGCGGGGATCCCCCCTTGAATGGCCCTTCTAAGGTTTCTCTCCTCCACACTGCCTGCGGAGCATTTTCCCCCTATTGTTAGGTTTTAGTGAGTTTTTCCTTACCTTCGCGTGGGGTATGTCTGGGAGTGCTTGCATTCATTCATAAATCTGTTGGACCTTATGGTGTTCTTGTTTTGTTCTTGACTTATTGTTATGTTTCTTCTTGACTTGTTTAAAGAAGACGTGTCCGGCCCATGGGGACATTAACGTGTGTTGTCGGGCCTTACAAATAAATTTGATTTGATTTGATTTGATTCAGAGACAGCAACTTTGAGGCATATTCTGTCAGGCTGCAAGGCTAGTCTTTGTCAAGGTCATTATTAGGGCTGGAACGGTACGCATTCGAACCGTACACCGTTCGGCACGACCTCCACGGTTCGGGGCGTGTGTGTATTGTACGGTTCAGGGGATGCAAAAAATAATACTTCATTTGGCAGGGAGGTGACGCGCCCTACTCAGTTTGTGGAAATGGCAAGGTTTGCAAGGAAATGGCAAACCTCACAGGTTTAAATCAATCTTCATTACGACTTTAAAAACATAGCCATTAAGTTAACATTACATAGGCCTACACACATCTTGCCATAACGTTAGCACGGTTTGTACAACGCACTTTAACTATGGTAGCCCGCCAGCTCTAATACAGCCAATGTTACCATAGCTAGTAGTTACTAGCTAGCAGAGGAGAAAATGGGAGTCGGGGTGTTGAAAGACAATGATAGGCGTTTATTCAACATCCAAGAAGGCTAACATACAACTGTGTTTTACTAACTCCAACCGGGACTATTGCCGCTTTTCCACTGCATGTTATCAACTCCGGTAAGAGTCGAGAAGGCCTGAAGGTAGTGGTACCATACGCTAAATTGTCCATGCGGGCCCGCCAACCCATAGATAGTTCCAACTCACCGAATTACGTTAATCCACCACAGTTGCACTCAATATTTAAATAATGTTAGTCTAAATAAATGTAGACAGATAATGTACGTATTTTAAAAATAGAATTGATGGCCTTCTAATTTGTTTATTTATTTATTTTAAATAACAGTGACACTTTTCCTTTTGATAAGAAATCCAGCCATATTCCTTTCATTGTATTTCAAATACTGCACTTTAATTTCAAGCAAAAAATGAATCTTTCCATTAACTCCTTCAGCGCCAGGGGGCGGGGTGCCAGGGGGCGCTAGAATGCCATCGCTTTAATCAATGGGGGGACTGCGAAATTTGCGAGTGCTTAAAATATATCTTATATTATTGCTATGGGTCTAATAACACTGTCGATTGTCAGTGAGTTGCTTCTGGTCAACATGCAAAGAACGGATTGTTTTTTCATCCGTACATTTCCTTTTTATACCGTTTTGAATATGAGTATAATTTGTGATTCTTAGTAATCCCAGGAAAAGACGCGATAATAGCGTTTTAGTGGAATGCACTTATCACGTTGTAATTTTTCGCCTGATTATCGAATCTTCCTGAAATCAACGCTAGATTATCATTATTACATTATTATGTCTCCTCGTGCATACATGAAATGGCCCTCGTAGCGGGGCGCTCGCCCCCCCCCCCCCCCCCCCCCCCCCCACCGCAGCCAACGGTAAAAAGCACAACACGGGCCACACAGATAGCTTTGATCGCGGGAGAAAGAAATATCAGATCAACGCAAGATTTTATATATAGTGTTCTAACCTTGTCTCTGATGTAATGCAAAAAAAATAATCCAATTATCTGATCGCCATTCCAAATACTGCTCACGGAGGTCCGTCCCACATTGTCCGGCATTGCACGGCTCAGATCGGCCCAGAAAATAAACTACACCATTTCTAATGGAGTGCAATACCGGCTGAAAGGTGTAGGCGGCGGTATTTGCCCTTTTGCGAGCTCAGACCCATTCCCAATGATAACATCAGGCTGGATGGATGAAAAATGTATGGATATAGCTAATAAAAGAAATAAAACCAGAGTTTTCTCGTGATTGGCGCTGAACGGTTGGCGAGTTAACCCGACTTTTCTCGTGACTGGCGCAGAATGAGTTAAGAACTGACAATCAGGGAATTTAAACATAGTTGACATTGTTTTTTTGTGTTTATTTTAAAGAAAGGAAAGTCTAGTGCTGGCTGAGCATATGCATACTTTATGTTGATGGCCTTTGTCTATAATGTGGCCACAAAAATAGAAAGGTTTAATTATTTTGTTTGTTTGCACTAAGTTAATACTTTGACAAATGTAGCCTATATTTTTCAGTCAGTTCGGTATTTGTGTGCCAAACATTATTTAAGGCAAACCACTGTAAACTTCTTTTTTATTATATTTTTTTTTATAAATGAGAAACATGTTTACATGTTTGGAGTGCATTTCTTTTATTATAAAAAACAACGTATATCGAACCGAACCGAAAACCGTTAGCCCAAAACCGTGATACGAACCGAACCGTAGATTTTGTGAACCGTTCCACCCCTAGTCATTATACATGGCGACAGATCCAAGTTTTGAAAAGCTTAGTGGCAGGAATTGAAAGCAAAAGAGTGCAGGTGAATTCAGAATGTAATTGAGTGGAGTCCTTCAGTTTGTCTGTGAGGGAGGGAGAGAAATGTAGAGATTTCTTTTTTTTTAGCAGTTAATGATTGGAAGAAGCAGGTAGATTTGGGAGGAAAACTTGTTCTTCCACGAGAATTAGTTAGCACTAACTTGTGGCCTGACCTAGTGTTATGGTCTGCTAGTCAGCTGTTTCTTATAGAATTTTATAGAATTGGCCGTGCCTTGGGAAGATTTAGTGGAGGAGGCTGGAAGAAATGGAATCTCAGAAATGCCGATTCTGGCAGCAGAAGCCGGACAGCGGGGATGGAAAGCTAGGGTATGTCTGGTAGAAGTAGGATGCAGAGGGTTCACAGCGCGATCGACTGTATCATTACTGGGGAGAGTTGAGGATTTGTGGGCGGAGTTTGTGCAAGGCGGTAAAAGAGATGTCGGAAGAAGCATGGAAAGGAAGTCAGTGGATTTGGTGAGGAGAAATAATGTCAGCTGGGGGCCAACGTAAACAAAGGGTAAGAAGAGTATTCCTTTACTTCTCTGTTGCTTCTGTTTCATGCATGATATTGTTATCAGGAATAGTTCTGTTTTCACATAAGGATAGGATAACACAAGGAAGCTCTGTGCATGGGTATCATGGACGGTGAGAGCTAGCATTACATTTTACATTTAGTTATTTAACTGATGCTTTTTTTTTTTTTAAACTTTGGCCATTCCCCTGGCTCTTTTATGTGTTTATCACATTTATTCTGGTCAAGGATGACCGACAGAAACAGGCTGAAAGGGTTCAGATGGGGGGGAAGACACTCTGGGAAAGGCACGGCTGCAGTCCGGGATTCGAACTCGCTAAACCCCAGATCCGTGACGAGCACGGTTGTCCACGGCGCTGAAATAGCGCTCGCGGTACGTGGTGAGCTACTGGAGCTCCCTTAACTGATGCTTTTATCAAAGCGACTTTCAAGTTCTGTGTGACAAGTCAGCAGGAAGGGTACAACTCTTTCAGCTGACGTTACAATGTTACAATGTTCAAGTGTTGAAAATGTAGTGCATAGTAGTAGAGACGTATTAGTATATTAGGAAGTGGAGTGGAACAATTAGGAGTGCATGATAGAAGACAGTAAGAAAGTTAGTATTAAAAAAAAATTTATATTGATTGAAGAAGTGTGTTTTTAGTCGACAGCGAAAGATTGGTCGGGTTTCGGCTGTCCTAACTGTGGTGGGAAGTTCGTTCCACCATTGTGGAGCAAGGATCGAGAATAGCTGGCTTCTTTGATGACCCTCCCGGAGCTCGGATAGGAGTGGGTCTGAGGTGGCCAGAGGATGTAGAGCGGAGGGGTCTTGAGGGTGTATAGTTAGGGCCCTTTCTCACTCATCATTCGGGGTCGAATCAGCGCCGGGTCGAACCAGAAAAGGGTGTGTCCGTCTGAGTGAGAACACTCCCCCCCCGTCCCCGTCCCCCGCTGATTCGTCCCCGGGGGCGCTGAACCTGGACCGATGAAATAGGTGGTCTCGGGTGCGGGCCAGTGGGAGCGGGGGGCGTGACACACACAACGTCGTTACTGTAATGCTTTCATGCTTGCTTGAATTTTGGGCAGATAAAACCACACAGCAACAACTGGACAATACCCACAAAAACGATATTTATGGGCAATTTGCGAGTTCAGACCTCAACCAAACAAGCATGTGGAGCCTCACAGCTGAGCTCAGTGGATGAAAACATGAAGCCACGTTACAAAGCACAGCACTTCCTTGGCTCGCATTAGGCCTGGCAATTTTGTTTGCCATTGCTATGTCTATACATTGGTTTCTTGTTCGAATGCATTTATTTCGATTAGACCAGTGGTGCCCAACCAGTCGGCCGTGGTCGACCAGTAGATCAATGACATGCAATATAATTGCCACGAGCAATGGGATAATGTTAGCTGCTGAACAGGCTAAGCTAACTAGCGTTAGCCATTAGCTTAGCGTTAGCGTTTGCCATTGCTATGTCTACTATACTTTCTTGTTCGAATGCATTTATTTCTATAGACCAGTGGTGCCCAACCAGTCGGCCGTGGTCGACCAGTAGATCAATGACATGCAATATAATTGCCACGAGCGATGGGATAATGTTAGCTGCTGAACAGGCTAAGCTAACTAGCGTTAGCCGTTAGCTTAGCGTTAGCCCTGGGAAACGCTCAAAAGCGGACTCTACAACACCATCCATTCGTGAGAAAAGGGGGTGGGTTATATTGACAAGGCTTGACAACAGAGGTTCAAATATAACTTCATATTTATTGGTTATTTGTTTATTTTATATCAGCATCCAGTCTCCACCGTCGTGTTAACATTTCCTGTGTTTACATTTTCGAGCGTGACATCATCGCCTACGGCAAGCGTACACGCTCAAAACGCAAACCGTAAACAGAACCCGTAGCGAACCAAGACTGACGTGTGTACACAAACTAGAGGGGGGAGAGGGGGGGGGTTGCACCCAAAGACGGAACCGAGACGGTACGGAGCTGATTCGACCCCGATGGTGAGTGAGAAAGCACCTTAGAGACCATTGACTGGAGGGAGCAAGGGGGTCTGAGTGAGAACGCTCCCCCCCGTCCCCCGCTGATTCGTCCCCGGGGCGCTGAACCTGGACCGATGAAATAGGTGGTGCTGGTGTTAACTGTTGAGCCTAACTAAACATAACACCAGTAAAGGAGGTGCCCACTAGATAACCCTGGTGATAATGCTGACTCTCACTGCTTATCTATTCACACGTCTGGGGGACATTAGGAGCCATGTGGTAGGGTATGTAGTGTCGGCATTGTCAATACCTGGAGCTTACGTCAAGAGTTGCGTCAAGAGCGAAGTCTGTTGAAGTTGGCAATGCTGTTTGGTCCATGTAATACATTGGCAATGGTTATGGTCCATGTAATACATTCATAAGGTGTAGTTCCATAGTATGAATATTTATAGGTATGTTAAGACTTTCTTTTGCCAATGGGAGTGGGTTTCGTCATTGAGCGCTTGTCCTTATCATTAGGGCCAAGTGTCTTTATTATCTTTATTAAGTATCTTGTGTTTTATTATACAGTTAAAGGGGAGGTGTGAAGGGGAGGGGTGTGACATGGAGGAAGAAGAGGAGGTGGAAGTGTGATAGAGGGAGACAATGGTGAGAGAGAGAGAGAGAGAGAGAGAGAGAGAGAGAGAGAGAGAGAGAGAGAGAGAGGAGGGGGGAAGAGAGAGAGAGAGAGAGAGAGAGAGAGAGAGAGAGAGAGAGAGAGAGAGAGAGAGAGAGAGAGAGAGGGGAGAGAGAGACAGTGTGTGTTATTGTCAGAGGCAGGCCGACATTGTTATTCTCTCAGCCATTAGTCTATTAGCCTAATACAAACTAATCAATACACACACACCACCACACAACACACACACACACACACACACACCACACACACAACACACCACACACACACACACACACACACACACACACACACACACACACACACACACACACACACACACACACACACACACACCACACACACACACACACACACACACACACACACACACACACACACACACACACACACACACACACACACACACACACACACACACACACACACACACACACACACACACACACACACACACACACACACACACACACACACACACACACACACACACAAAATAACCCAAACATCAAAGCTATCATTTCAAAGATGGCAGGACGAAAGAAATAAGAAGATTGAAGGAAAAGCAGGAATGTAAGAGCTCCCTAAACAAGAGACAGTAAAAGGCAGAGGTTAGAGAGAAAGAGAGAGAGAGAGAGAGAGAGAGAGAAGAGAGGAGAGAGAGAGAGAGAGAGAGAGAGAGAGAGAGAGAGGGGGGGGGGAAGAGGAGGAAATGAGAGAGAGAGAGGAAGAGAGAGGAAAGGAGACAGAGGGAGCGAGTGAGAGAGAGAGAGGGAGGAAAGGAGACAGAGGGAGAGGGAGAGCTCTTTGTAATTGTCTGTAATTAGATTGTCATTATGGTTAGATGAATGGAAACAGAGGACAGAAGAGACAGAGAGGGAGGGGTCAGTATAGGTCACCTCTCGTCCACACCTTCATTAACACACCAATGAGCTGACATGCACACAGACACACACACAGACACACACACAGACACACACACACACACACACACACACACACACACACACACACACACACACTAGGGGTGTAACAACTCAACACAACAGTGATTCAATTCTGATTTTGATTCCTTAGGCAACGATTAATCAAATCTCACATTTTCACTTCAGTTTGGTATCAGTTTGATACTCCATGCAATTAAAGTCGTACAGTATGTTCAGATACAATGCCAAGAGAAACACGACAAGTGATTAACTAGCAAAAAGCATAGCATAGCAGTCTATTTCATATTCATTGTGATGATACAATGCATTCACACGGCAGCCCCACGACCTCTGGGTGTGTTCTTCACACTCAACCGTGTCTTCTTCACACACTGTGTATGGCCCTTGGTGCTCTCCGTAGTCTCCGTGGTTAACTGTGTATGTCCGCCCTGCCGGGAGTCGAACCCAGGGCGCTGCGTTGTTTAAACGAGTGATTTTACCTCGACACTACCAAGAAACTCTTTTCCGACAGCCTCGCCCAAACCATAACCCTAACCTTAACCACACTGTTACCTTAAACTAATCATAAACATTAAGCGAACCTTAAAACCAAGCGTAACCCTAACCATAACCATCACCACTGTAGTGGTGGAAGAACTTCACAGCCTCCAACCGGTAGATACCGGTGGTTCGAGCCCTGGTATACACACGTGCCCTGGTATACACACGCACCATAACAATTAACATGAGCAGGCACACACTCATGCTGCACACGCCCACACTTAGGGCCACAAAGGAAAGGTCACTTTAAAAATAGTATAGCAACAGTAACAGTGTATTGCACTACCAAAGGACCTAACATGTCCTACATGCTCTGTAAATAACTAGATACCGAGATGTCCCACTATATTACCTGTCTATTGCACAATGTTGTTTTTTATTGGAATCTATTATATGTTGTACTACTGTATTGCACATCGTTGCGGGCAAGACCACCTGCATTTCATTGTATACTTGTATGCCGTGACAAATAAAACTCTTGACTTGACTTGACTTGAATTCACTCACGACACTGACGCGGTATCCTGTGGTGGACGCCGGGCGGGTGTATTTCGCACATGGGGCGTGATATCGGGTCAGACAAAATATTTTCAATTCAAGCCGTTGGTGCTGTCTAGAACGAAGCTGCGTCTGTTCCTTCCTGTGTATGCATTCACGCCAGCTCTACGTTTAGTTTCACATTGTATCTGATCGTACTATTAAGACGACAAATCATTACATCATAGCATTATGTTTACAAATATTAATAAACGTATACATTATTTACAATTCACCTGTTGTTCACATGCATGCATACACACACACACACACACACAACATCAAAGAGCTATAAGTCAGATGCATGCAACAACATCCAGCTATCATCTGCAACAAAAGCTACAAACTTTGTGTTTGATTCCAAGCCAGCAGCCGTAGTACAATTGGTAGTATAATTGGAAGTATAATTGTTGGTAGTATAATTGGTAGTATAATTGGTAGTATAATTGGTAGTGTTTGGTGTGAATTTGATGCGTGTCCAGGACCACGTTAGCTGTCATGGGGAAGCAATAAAGACCCTTAGCCAAGGGGAGGCACTGTCATCAGAGTTGGGATCAATTCAATTTCATGGATTCAGGAAGTGGATCTTCTTTCAAATTCAAATATTGAAAAAAGACATAGAATGAAAAGGTTGTACTATCCCCAACCTATTGACACAGAAAACGAGAGTGGATGTTCTATCAACTACTGAGTAAATGGAAATGTCTGTTTCCATCTTGAACTGACTGTGTTTTGATCTCATTGGGGGAGGGGGGGGGGGGGGGGGGGGGTGGTCATCTCTCACCTCTGGGATCCTCAGCCTGTTTGGCCAGTTTACGCAGGGCAGCAGCGAATCCGGAGTTAGAAGATTGGGCAACTGCGTTCCCATTGGTTAGCGGGCTAAGGGGGCTGACCGTTGCCGTGGTGCGGGTTGCCGTGGAGATCATTCCTAATGACGGTGATTTGGACTCATGGTTCATACCTGGAGAAAGAGAGTAAGAAGGTATAGCCAGAGCACTCAAAGGGAATGGACAAGCGTGTGTGTGTGTGTGTGTGTGTGTGTGTGCACATGCATCTCTGCCTCTAGGTCTGTACATTAAAGTGGGTGCATGACCGAAGGTCAGCTCCAGAAGAGAGAGAGAGAGAGAGAGAGAGAGAGAGAGAGAGAGAGAGAGAGAGATATACAGATACAGATATAGATACAGTTATATACAGAGATAGAGAGATAAGGACAGGGAGACAGAGAGAGATAGAGAGAGACACACATACAGAGTGAAAGAGAGAGAGAGATAGAGACAGGGATAGAGAGATATGGACGGGGAGAGAGAGAGAGACACACAGAGTGAAAGAGAGAGAGATAGACAGGGATAGAGATATGGACGGAGAGAGACATAGACAGTGAGAGAAACAGAGCGAGAGAGAGAGAGAGAGAGAGAGAGAGAGAGAGAGAGAGAGAGAGAGAGAGAGAGAGACACACACACACACACACATACACACAGGGTGAAAGAGAGAGAGAGTGGAAGGAGGGAGTAGTCTGGTGTCAAATGGAGCTGTGACCCTAATAGCAAATCACACACATGACTGAACACATGTCCATTTCCTCTGGGAGCAGCAAACAGACCTTAAGACCTGGGGTACGAGTACAACAAACATTATTAGCTACATTACATTCTGACACAGCCGCAGACAAACACATGTGTACTGCGCACGCACACACACACAAACTCAACATGCAATTACAAAATTATCTGTATTGACCACAGTAATCACAAACGTGGTTAGTGTAACCTCTGTTTTCACCCACTAGCCTCTCACTGACCCACTAAAGGTAATTACAGCTCGAATTAGCCAACAGCCCCTGACTCTGCTACAGCAATGACCTCATTATCACTGCATCACACACGGCCTCCACATACATACATACATACGTAAATACACAGGAACACACAAAATACATATGCACACACAGACATAATAATATTGAGAGATAGATAAACACACACACACACACACAAACGCACACTTATGCATACATACATACATAAACCACAGCATGAGCAAAATAGTCATAGCAGTAAACACACTCATGTAAAATTCATGCACACATTCTGAGCAGCTTATTAAAGATTCACATAATAATGATTTGTTGACCATTTAAAGCTTGTAGGCAAAGGGGTTTTCAAAAACTCGAGGCTTGTTAACTGAATCCTCCACAGATCCGTTTAAATCACATTTACGGACAGGAGATTGGTTGTCCACTACATGTATAGCGCTCACACACCTATGTGCACATACAGTACAACACACACAAACACACACACATACAAACAGACTGTACACAAATTCAAACAGACACAAATGAGAGGTGGAGATAACTAGAAAGAGATGGAGAGAGAGAAAGCGACAGACAGAATGGGAGAGACAGACAGACAGACAGACAGATAGAGATGAAGAGAGAGTTCAGGCTCAGATCCTGACAGGGCTGGAACTGCCTGTGTGTGTGTGTGTGTGTGTGTGTGTGTGTGTGTGTGTGTGTGTGTGTGTGTGTGTGTGTGTGTGTGTGTGTGTGTGTGTGTGTGTGTGTGTGTGTGTGTGTGTGTGTGTGTGTGTGTGTGTGTGTGTGTGTGTGTGTGTGTGTGTGTGTGTGTGTGTGTGTGTGTGTGTGTGTGTGTGTGTGTGGTGTGTGTGTGTGTGTGTGTGTGTGCGTGCGTGTGTGTGAGACTGTGAGTACCAGTATCTATTTGTATGTCAGAGCGTGTGTGCATGCGCGCGTGTGTGTGAGTGTGACTGTGAGTGTCTGTGCATGTGTGCGTCTGTATCTATGTCTGCTGAGCCCAGCAGTCAAGGGAGAGATGATAAGACAGTTTCTATCGACTCTCTCTCTCTCTCTCTCTCTCTCTCTCTCTCTCTCTCTCTCTCTCTCTCTCTCTCTCTCTCTCTCTCTCTCTCTCTCTCTCTCTCTTCTCTCATCTCCCTTTCTACTGGAGCCTATTTAACAAAGGACAACACACACACAAATCTCTCTCTCTCTCTTTCTTCTTTGCACACTGTTTTTATATGCTGTGTTCCTCATATTTGCCTGACTCACACACACACACACACACACACACACACACACACACACACACACACACACACACACACACACACACACACACTCACCCTCCTCACGGCTCTCCTTGCTCGGCGTCTCTCTGCTCCTCTCTTCTTCTTCTGACTCTCTCTTTCTCTTTCTCTCCCTGTCTCTTGCTCCCTCCCTCCCTCGTTGCTTTCTCTCTCTCTTTCTCTCTATCTCTCGCTCAGTTTCCTTTCTCCCTCTCTCTCGCTCCCTATTTTGCCTTCTTGTCCTCTCTCTCTCTCTCTCTCTCTCTCTCTCTCTCTCTCTCTCTGTTCGCTCGCTCGCTCGTCCTCTGGCTTCCTCTCTCTCTCTCTCTCTCTCTTCCTAGAACAGCCCTCTCAGCCTTGCAGCTGCTACTTGGTCACGTGATCTCTTTTCTATCCACTCCCCCCCTCCCTCCTCCTCCTTTCTCCAACCCCCTCCCTCCTCCTCCTCCTCCCCCTCCTTCCCCTCCCGCTCCATCTATCACCCTTTCCAGCCTGTCCCTCCCCTCTTCTCTCTCTCTCTCTTCTGTCGCTCTCTTCTCTCTATTTATCTATCTCTCCATTCCTCCTCTGTGGCTGACTCTTTTTTCTTTCCCTGTTCTCTCTCTATCTCTTTCTCGCTCTTTCTCTCTCTCTCTCTGTTCCTCTCACTCCACCATTCCTCATTCCTCTCAATCTTCACCCCCCCCCCCCCACACACACACCCCCCACCCCCGCCACATCCCCCCACCCCCCTCTCCAAACCCGCCACCCCCCCCTCCTTTCCTTTTGGCTCTCACTCCAGGGGGGCAAGCCAAGGGAGGGAGACAGAGGGAGGAGGAGGAGGGGTTGTGATGGGGAGGAGGGGAGAGAGAGAGATATATAGATAGATAGAGTGAGAGAGAGAGAGAGAGAGAGAGAGAGAGAGAGAGAGAGAGAGAGAGAGAGAGAGAGAGAGGGGTGGGGGGGTGCTTACTCTCCATCCATCACTCTGTCTCTCTGCTAGTCAGCCCCTGTCTGCTTCAGGGGGCCCTGACAGTGACCTTTCACCCTCCACCCCTGACCTCCAGCCTACGGACACAGCCCAGAAAAGTAAAAAGAAAAAAAAAGCCCAGCTCCAGATACAAACAGAGAGATATAATTCTTTTTATGAGTCATAAAAGCCTACATCACTAACTAATAAAACTACCGTGCCCTCGCCAAGGTATAAATCATGTTTGTGCACGCTGACTGTGTATACACACACACACACATACACACACACCCACACACACACATACACCCACCCACACACATACATACACAAACACACACCTCAGCATGATGTAAGTGATATGAGACATGTTGAGGCCTGTGTCTTTAACACCTCTCTCTCTCTCTCTCTCTCTCTCTCTCTCTCTCTCTCTCTCTCTCTCTCTCCCTCTGATCTGTCTCTCTCTCTTTCTCTCTCTCTCCTTGCTCTCCCCTTTACTCTTTCTCCCTGTCTCTCTCTCTTTCTCTCTCTCTCCTTGCTCTCCCCTTTACTATTTCTCCCTGTCTCTCTCTCCCTTTCCCTGTTTCTCTCTCTCTCTATATATATGTTTCTTTCTCTCTCACCCCCCCTCTCTCTGTTTCTCTGTCTCTCTCTCTCTATGTTTCTCTCTCTCTATGTTCTCTCCCCCCCCTCTCTCTCTCTCTCTCTCTCTCTACACAAGGGGACTGTGAGGATGGCAGGGGGGACCTGCTCTGCCCTGTCAGCTCATTAAAACAGCAGAATGTGTGCGTTCATGGTGTGTGTGTGTGTGTGTGTGTGTGTGTGTGTGTGTGTGTGTGTGTGTGTGTGTGTGTGTGTGTGTGTGTGTGTGTGTGTGTGTACTATGTGGGAACGGGTCATTAGGATGGAAGAAAAGGTACCAAACTACCAACTCATTAACCCTCACTGTGTGTGTGTGTGTATGATGCATGTGTGCCTGTGTGTCTGTCTGCCTGTGTGTACATGTGTGCATGACTCATGTGTGCCTGTGTGTGTATGTGTGTGTGTGTGTGCACTTGTGTGTGTGTGTTCTCATGCATGTTTCTATGTATGTTAGCTTACATTAAACTGACCGTACTCATTAACCTTGAGTGTGCATGTGTGTACATGCATCGTTATGAGAACAATAACACACCAGCACGCACACATGGGTACACACACACACACACACACACACACACACACACACACACACACACACACACACACACACACACACACACACACACACACAGGAAGCAAATTAAGTCTTCCTGTTTTTTTTTGCATTATGAGCAGATAACACTTTGGGTGCCGGGAAACGCTTAAACACGTCATTCCCGGCCATGCTCAAGTTGCCGAAGACGCTTTACAGCGTCTTTGATATCAATATTTCAAAAATCTGGGATCGGATTCATATGTCCCCTCCGCTGGCCTGAGATCCACCAGGAGGACCCACTGAGCTCTCTGGCGGTTCAGGAGCGCCATCTGGTGGCCGATCGGCGCAATCGCTTAACAGGAAGTGCCGTAGAGGTTGTGCTGGACGGCCGTATTACTTCCGGGCACTCGGTACATGTCCCGGGACTCTGGCTCGTCACACTACATAGCGATCGATTGCCAATAACTCGATAAACAACATGATTTGGACGTATATACCATTATACAAGCTGGAGATGGACCGGGTAAATCTACATCCCATAATGATAAAATGTCTACTCTACGATGATCGCCCAACGGCGCGCGGAGACTGGGGTGAGTTTTAGCGTGTAAAGTTACCGTATTCGATACTAACTGCTATTATCAACATTTGACCCACATTAGATGATTGGTATAACGCTGCCCACGGAATTATAAACGCCCCCTCGCCCATCCGGTCAACATCAGATGACGTGTAGTAACTTCTAGAAGTACGTCTAGTTGGAATTTTTTATATCGCGCTGATTGCCATAAAACTGTATTGCATCATCAATATAATGTATTTGGGGCTATAGATCACGTTCTGGAGAAAGCTGCAGAAAGAGATGAAAACATACTTATACATTAGACCATACTTTACTATGAATATGTGAATGAAAAAGTTTAACGTTGCTACACAATGAACAATACATATAGGACTTTGAATGGGCCCTAATAATGGCAATGTAGCAATAGAATTTAAAAAGTTATAGCCCTGCAAAGAAGGGGACTTTCTCTATAGACAAATAGAGCCGGCAACCTACGGTTGATAATGAATTTAACCCATGGCAGCTAGGGATGCCCCGATCGATCGGCCACCGATCGTTATCGGCCGATACTCAGTATAAATATGCAATCTGTGAATTCCGATAATTAGTCATATTCGCCGATAGCGGAAACCGATCAAGCGAAGCTCTCACTCGCTGTCTGTCTCAGACACACACAACCTGCAAACTGCCGCTGCTCCTCCTCCCTAGCCCCGCCCGCCCCCGTGTAGAGTTTGTAAACAAAGAGGTGCGGCTCCTCTGCTCAAGTCTGTAGTGCACTGCATTCGACCTGCGCTAACGTTAGCTACCTAGCTATCGTTACTGTTTAAACAAAATTACCCAGTCAACTATTCACGTTTAGTAGGCATTGTCTAACGGTATTTAGCCGGCTAGCTACCGATAGCTCCTGATATCAACAAATGATCCAGAAAGTCTAGTAGTTCATGTTCATACCTCAGTTAGCTTGCGTTAGCTGACGTTCGTTTACTGTTCAAAACGAAATGTCCCATTGAAATAAAGTTCTGTCTTAACGTCATCTAGCCGGCTAGCAGTAGCTACAGATAGCTCTTGATATCAATGTCTTATAACATTGATTTAATGCATATTCGAGCTGAGGGCTTGCTGAATGTGAAATGACCAAAGCACTTAACGTTACCAATGGGGTCCCGCTGCAGCACAGGAGAATCCTTTTTGGAGCTGGGCTACTAGAGTACACACAGACAGTGGAGCTGTTTGCAGATAGTGAGAATTTTGACTTGTTGCGTGGTGGCGATGTCTCGCAGTCGCAGATAATACAAGTACAAGTCTAATTATATAATATATATATTTTATAAAAAAAAAAAAAAAAAAACGTTTTATATAAAATAATTTTTAATTTCTTTTTAATCAAAAACAAACGGTATCGGATCGGTATCGGCCGATATGGCTCACGACGATCGGTGATCGGTATCGGTGGCAAAAAACGTGATCGGGGCATCCCTAATGGCAGCCAAAGTGTTAAGATATTAACAACTTATATTCCTTTTTGTACAATAGCAGAGAGAGACAGAGACGAGAGAGAGGGGGGGGGGCAGAGAGAAAGAGAGACAGAGAGAGGGAGGGAGATAGAGAAAGAAGGAGACAGAGAGACAGAGGGAGAGAGAGAGGGAGAGAGATGAGAGAGGAGAGGGAGGGAGAGACAGAGCAAGAGAGAGAAAGAGAGGAGGGGGAGGGAGGGAGGGAGAGAGGAAGAGATGAGAGGGAGGGAGAGAGAGAGCAAGAGAGAGAGAAAGGGAGATGAGAGAGGGAGGTAGAGAGAGAAACAGAACGAGAGAGAGAGAGAGGAATAGAGGAAGAGAGCGAAAGGTAGAGACAGACCGAGTGAGAGAATGTAAACAGAGAGACAGAGAGGGGAAAAAACTGAAAGTGACAGAGACAGAGCCAGAGAGAGAGAGGGGGGGAAAGAGAGAGAGAGAGAGAGAGAGAGAGAGAGAGAGAGAGAGAGAGAATGAGTGGGAGTGAAGGTGGAGAAGAAGCCAAATGTTTTACAGCCTCTTTAAAGCAGTCAGTAACAGCAGTCTGAGTGGCGTCTACCCAGCGGTCTCTGGGTAACTCTGGGGGCTGCTAAACGTCTTTACTAGCTCAGTCACTCTGCAGCCTGTCTAACGGCAACACTTAGCACAATAAACACCAACACATTGACCCACACAAATACACAACGACGGTGAGCTCACACACACAAAAAACACACAAGTATTATGTACGCAAATGAAGGTACCGACAGTGCACATGGGGAAGAACAAGCAGAGTCAGCACGCTATAAAAACACACCGGAGGAGATAAAAACACATGCACACGTATGTAAGCAGACATGAACACTCACCCCCCCCCCCCTACACACACACACACAAAGATAAACACACATACATACAAACATGAACACGTACGCACATATATAATGCAACATAATGCTTGCACACACATGCACACATACCTGAACACACACGCACAATGTGCCAAAGTCACACGTGATTATAAGAGACACTGGAATGTCATTATCATTCAGGCTTAACTTGTTTCTTAAGAGATGTGTGGTATTAATCCTTCATGACACGCAGTCTTAATCTCTACGGTTAACTATCCGTCACACGGCATGGCCGTGACGTCAACGCGCACAGACTATCTCTGCGTGCACAAACAGGCACACACACATGCACACACACACACACACACACATTGTATAGTAGCTGACTCAGGACTTCCGCATCATGCGTCACACAACGTATGCATGACCTCCAGGGATGAAACAGCCGGCACACATTTATGGCCCAAGGATAAATGGAGCAGAAAAAACCATGCACTGTAATAACTAACACCTACAGCAGAAAATAAACACGACGCAACGCAAGCAACGCACTGGGGACATCACAAAGGTCTGTGTGGAATTAAAGGGAATAGGCCGGGCGCCAGGCGTGGTGAGTTATGAGCAACAGAGAGAGAAAACAATAGGAGAAGTATGGCGGCGTCCGGACCATTACTCTGCTGTAAACCAAACAGGGAGTCTGCTAGAGCAGAGCCAGGTTTACTTTGTGATCATAACACAGTCTAAATGTTAGTGAAAGAAATATAAAGAATGGCTATCAGGAGCTTAGCGGCGGGAAAAGTGGACAGTCAGCGAGGAGAAGGGTGGCTGCATCCCAGAACCTCTCGTCTCCTCTCCTCTCCACTTCTCATCTCCTCTCCACTTCTCCCGCTCCTCTTCTCACGCTCTCCGTCTCTCATCTCCTCACCACTTCTCCTCTCCTGTTCCTCTTCTCCCACCTCTCATCTCCTCTCCTACTTCTCCTCTCCTCTTCCTCCTCTCCGCCTCTCCTCTCTACTTCCCATCTCCTCTCCTCTCATCTATACCTTCTCTGTATTCCTCTCTTTCCCTCTCCTCTCATATCCACTTCTCTGCTTTCATCTTATCTCCTCTCATCTCACATCTATTATCTACCACTCTATTCCCCCCTCTTTCTTCTCTCCTTGTCTCATCTCTTCTCTCCTCTTCCCTTCTCTTCTCCTCTCTACCCTTCTCTCCTCTCCTCTTGTCTCTTCTTCATCTGAGCTGGAGCCTTCCTTTCAGTACATATGAGGAACAATGACATGCTAACCAGCACTTCTACCATCTAAAGACTGGAAGCCCCCCCCCTCCCCCCCCAGCAAATACGATATAAAAAGAAGTATATAAATAGTTCCATTTCTTTGTCTCTCTCTCTCTCTCTCTCTCTCTCTCTCTCTCTCTCTCTCTCTCTCTCTGTCAACTTTGTTGTTTCTTTGCCTTGTCATTTTCTTTCCATCTCTCGTTCTGTCTCTCATTGATTTATCTTTCTCTCACTTTGCAAAGGCTACCACCTCTCCCCCCTTTTCTCTCTGTCAGCAGTATTCTGTCTGTTCATCCTCTGAAGATGAAGATACACTGTTGCACTATCTGTGGCTGGTAACCTGATCCAGTATTGTCTGCCCGCCTGCCTGCTTGTTTGTTTGTTTGTTTGTATATACAGTATGTATGTTTGTTTTATGTTTTAAAACTCAGTCATAGATAAT
Organism: Notolepis coatsorum; assembly: GCF_963971535.1. Classification (NCBI taxonomy): domain Eukaryota; kingdom Metazoa; phylum Chordata; class Actinopteri; order Aulopiformes; family Paralepididae; genus Notolepis; species Notolepis coatsorum. The sequence goes on from NC_140182.1 coordinate 76,320,054, forward strand.
GGTTTGAGAGGAGACCATGTCAGTCTGTTGTGTGTTTATTAAACTCAGTAGGCTGAGAGGAGGTCATGCCAGTCTGTTGTGTGTTTATTAAACTCAGTAGGCTGAGAGGAGGTCATGTCAGTCTGTTGTGTGTTTATTAAACTCAGTAGGCTGAGAGGAGGTCATGTCAGTCTGTTGTGTGTTTATTAAACTCAGTAGGCTGAGAGGAGGTCATGTCAGTCTGTTGTGTGTTTATTAAACTCAGTAGGCTGAGAGGAGGTCATGCCAGTCTGTTGTGTGTTTATTAAACTCAGTAGGCTGAGAGGAGGTCATGTCAGTCTGTTGTGTGTTTATTAAACTCAGTAGGCTGAGAGGAGGTCATGCCAGTCTGTTGTGTGTTTATTAAACTCAGTAGGCTGAGAGGAGGTCATGCCAGTCTGTTGTGTGTTTATTAAACTCAGTAGGCTGAGAGGAGGTCATGCTAGTCTGTTGGCATTATATTGACAGCCTGTTGACAGTCTATTGGCAGCCTGTTGACAGTCTATTGACAGTCTGAGAATATGTTGTCAGTCTGTTGTCAGTATGTTGTCAGTATGTTGTCGGTCTGTTGAAAGTATGGTGTCAGTCTGTTCACAGTCTATTGACAGTTGACAGCCTGTTGTCAGTCTGTTGAGAGTATGTTGTCAGTCTGTTGTCAGTATGTTGTCAGTATGTTGTCAGTCTGTTGTCAGTATGTTGTCAGTCTGTTGTCAGTCTGTTGTCAGTCTGTTGAGAGTATGTTGTCAGTATGTTGTCAGTATGTTGTCAGACTGTTGAGAGTATGTTGAGAGTATGTTGTCAGTCTGTTGAGAGTATGTTGTCAGTCTGTTGTCAGTATGTTGTCAGTATGTTGTCAGTATGTTGTCAGACTGTTGAGAGTATGTTGAGAGTATGTTGTCAGTATGTTGTCAGACTGTTGAGAGTATGTTGAGAGTATGTTGTCAGTCTGTTGAGAGTATGTTGTCAGTATGTTGTCAGTATGTTGTCAGTCTGTTGACAGTATGTTGTCAGACTGTTGTCAGTCTGTTGAGAGTATGTTGTCAGTATGTTGTCAGTATGTTGTCAGTCTGTTGACAGTATGTTGTCAGTCTGTTGACAGTATGTTGTCAGACTGTTGAGAGTATGTTGAGAGTATATTGTCAGTCTGTTGAGAGTATGTTGTCAGTATGTTGTCAGTATGTTGTCAGACTGTTGAGAGTATGTTGAGAGTATGTTGTCAGTCTGTTGAGAGTATGTTGTCAGTATGTTGTCAGTATGTTGTCAGTCTGTTGACAGTATGTTGTCAGACTGTTGAGAGTATGTTGAGAGTATGTTGTCAGTATGTTGTCAGACTGTTGAGAGTATGTTGAGAGTATGTTGTCAGACTGTTGAGAGTATGTTGTCAGTATGTTGAGAGTATGTTGTCAGTCTGTTGAGAGTATGTTGTCAGTATGTTGTCAGTATGTTGTCAGTATGTTGTCAGTCTGTTGACAGTATGTTGACAGTATGTTCAATGTTGTCAGTATGTTGTCAGTCTGTTGTCAGTATGTTGTCAGTATGTTGTCAGTCTGTTGAGAGTATGTTGTCAGTCTGTTGTCAGTATGTTGTCAGTCTGTTGAGAGTATGTTGTCAGTCTGTTGAGAGTATGTTGTCGGTCTGTAAGTATGTTGAGAGTATGTTGTCGGTCTGTAAGTATGTTGAGAGTATGTTGTCGGTCTGTTTAGGTCTGCAACTAATGACTATTTTGGTAGTTGACTAATCTGTCGATTATTTTTTCGATTAGTCGACTAATCGAAAAACAACTATATTAAAAAATATATATATATATATATATAATTTTTTTTTTAAACTACCTATTTTTGTGAAAGTGGCTTCTCAGCTCTGGTCCAGCTGAAGACAGAGCAGAGGAACAGATTGGACATTGAGCATGACCTCAGAGTTGCTTTGAGACTCTTGTCAGGACCAAACAACATCCCCAGTTATCCCATTAGTTCCCCCAAACTTACTGTCGGTCTGTTATGTTAAGCTAAGAAGTCTTCAGCTGGACCAGAGCTGAGAAGCCACTTTCACAAAGATAGGTAGTGCAAAAAAATGACTATATTTAATGACTAATTGACGCAACAATATCTCGTCAACGATTTTTCATATGTCAGTTTATTACTGAGTCTGTTGACAGTATGTTGTCAGTCTGTTGGGAGTATGTTGTTAACAGTCTGTTGTCAGTTTATTAGTCTGTTGTCAGTCTGTTGTCAGTCTGTTACAGTCTGTTGGGAGCCTGTCGTCAGTCTGTTGCCAGTCTGTGGTCAGTCTATTACAGTCTGTTGGGAGCCTGTCGTCAGTCTGTTGTCAGTCTGTTACAGTCTGTTGGGAGCCTGTCGTCAGTCTGTTGACAGTCTGTTGCCAGTCTGTTGTCAGTCTGTTACAGTCTGTTGGGAGCCTGTCATCAGTCTGTTGACAGTCTGTTGCCAGTCTGTGGTCAGTCTATTACAGTCTGTTGGGAGCCTGTCATCAGTCTGTTGACAGTCTGTTGCCAGTCTGTTGTCAGTCTGTTACAGTCTGTTGGGAGCCTGTCATCAGTCTGTTGCCAGTCTGTTGCCAGTCTGTTGTCAGTCTGTTACAGTCTGTTGGGAGCCTGTCATCAGTCTGTTGACAGTCTGTTGCCAGTCTGTGGTCAGTCTATTACAGTCTGTTGGGAGCCTGTCGTCAGTCTGTTGACAGATGCAGCAACACTTCCTTGTTCTCTAACCTGTGGCTGGTCCTGCTCACCAGGTGCCACCGTGGCTCCAGTCATATGAACAAACATCACAGATTACACACACAAAGAGACACTCACTCACACACTCACAAATGTGCACATGAGTACGAACACAAATACACACACGAGCACAGGCCTCCATGAGGCAGGTGTTAGATAAACACAAGGTGGAATATGAGGCCTTTGAAGACCCCTAGCTTGCTCTAACAAGTGCATCATAAACAATTACGTTAGAACTGGAGGCTCTCTGGATCAGCGGACCTGGGCTGCAGGCCACACAGGCCTACTCACAATATCGTTAGTTCAAGTCTGGTTTATAACATGTGTCTCATGTCCCCCCCCCCCCCCCCCACCCATCTCTCCTGTGTGCTGTGTGTCCTGTTGCATTCAACCAGCCTGTAGACTCTATTGTCCAATAAGTTTCAAGTTTCTTTAATAGTTGTCATACAGAAGTACAGAATACTTTTATACAAAATGCTTCTTACTGTTACGCTCCAGAACTAGAGTAAACTAAAGTAGAACTATCACAACAATATTACTACTCCTACTAGGCTACGGGTTACTACTACTACTTCTACTACTAATAATAAATTTATAAATAATCAGAATAACAACAAGCACTATAATAATAGCCTAACAACAACAACAATCATTATCATTATTATTATTATTATTATTATTATTATTATTATTATTATTATTATTATTATTATTATTATTATTATTATTATTATTATTATCATAATAATAATAATAATTACAATATATATATACGATTTCAATGTGGGGCGTTGGAGTGTGGCTACAGGGCAGTGTCAACATGAGAGGAAGGTAATTAAAGAGATTGGAGGTTTGCTCAGTAACCCCTGCTGAGCAGCTGGTCTATGGCAGGTCAGGAGCAGCACATGGCGCATAGAATCATCTGTCTGTGCGTGTGTGTCAGTGTGTGTGTGTCAGTGTGTGTGTGTGTGTTAACTCCACCTGCGGGCTGTGTACACACAAAGCGACGTGATCCGCTTGACTGCTGCTAATGCGCCCAGCGGCATCTATCTGTGTGGTAATAACCGCGGTTATAACCAGAAGACGCCCTGCAAGGTGACACACTTATTATTATCTACACTGTCTTACGATGCCGTTTGTAAACCTTTCAACGGAGCAAACAGAAGCAGTGTTTGCTTACTGACTCGTTGGACAGGTAGGCTAAACATAGCACGACACCACACACAGCTCGTAGAGAAGAGGAGATATTTCAGGTAGATCCTGATGTGAAAACCAGTTGGACCGAGTGAGTCTGTGAGTGATCAGTCTCGCCAACTGATTCAATCACACAATTTACACGTTTTTACTTTGGCGACGATGAAACGTAGCCCATACGACATGGACGTTGCAAAGTACGAGTGGCCATCGTTTCTTTGGATTGTGATCACGGTGGTAGTAGGTTAGCATCTTAAGTTCACGTGTTGTGTCACACTAAGGTACATTACAGTGAAATGCCTGGTTCTGTATGAGCCCCTGAGATTGTGCTTCATAGTACAAAAAAAGTAAAAAGAATAAAGGCCAAACATTATACAAAATATACAATATACAAACTAAAGTAAAAAATTCAGCTTTAAAAAAAAAATGCAACAATGAGGTACGCTCCGATCCCCATCGATTAAAAACAAAACGCAGTTGGCTTTAATAAGAGCAGGATCCTATCAACAACACACTATTAACGAGATAATGGTGCGATCGTATATCATGCCTGTCAATTTATCTATGGCTACAACAAAGCAAAACCAATCATTATAATAATAACAACAACAACAACAACAACAACAACAACAACAACAACATACACACATATCGGCCGCTTACCGCGTCATCAAACACAGACGAATCGTCGATTTAAAAGGGTATCCTTCCTTATGTGGACGTAGTATCAGTCGCATCCATACCACTGATATATATATTCCAGTAGACGCGAAGACAAACACGCACACTGTCCTGAGTGGAGAGAGAGACAGAGGGAGAGTGAGAGCGGCTCACTGTGCGCCTGGGCTGCGACCGGGGGAGGGAGGGAGGGAGGGGGGCGGTGGGAGGGCGAGCACCTGCTCTAGTACTAACATTCCCTGGAGGGATGGCCCCCAGACTGACAGACTAATGAAGGAGAGGGCAGAGCTCACTATTGTACAAAACCGGAGATGTTTACCGATTGGGAACGAAGGGTGTCCCCAAGTCAGAGCTACAGTAGACTAGCCCACAACTAGAGACGGAGAGCAAGAGGCGAGGAGAACCACGAGGTAAAGACGACACTATTTTGTATCTATTTATTAGAAAACGATTTGCACTACACCCCTACCTCATTTTTGCATTTAAAAAAAGCTTGCATTTGTACTTTATTGTTTGCATTTTGTACTTCACTTTACTTTATTTGTATATTGTATATTTTGAATAGTGTTTGGTCTTTATTCTTTTTACTGTTTTACTTTTTACATTCTCAGGAGGCTCATACCGAACCAAGCATTTCACTATACATGTACCTTATATGTGACAAATAAAACAAAACTTGAACTTGAAAAAATGAATATTTATTAAGATATACAATATTTATTGTAAGGTGTAATATAACCGATAGGGCATACAGACTCCCTTATCTGCACCTTTGTTTACACTGTTTATCTTTCTCATATTTTATATTCAGAGTTAATTATATTGTTTACACTGTTTATCTTTCTCATATTTTATATTCAGAGTTAATTATATTGTTTACAGTGTTTATTTTTTCTCACATGTTTAAATTCAGATCAAATTGTGTATTATGTCTTTCTACTATTACCCTGCCCATACCTGTACCTCTCCCTCTTCCCCCCCTCCCCCATGCTGCTATGACACCCAAATTTCCCCCAAGGGGATCAATAAAGGAATATCTTATCTTATCTTATCTTAAGAGAGACATTTCATTAACATGAACATACATTTTTTGCCTGCAGACTAGAATGTTATGTTTGACAATGTCTTTAAAATCAATGCAAAAGTAGGGCTTCCAGTATACATAACGATCACATTGGTCTCAGAAAATGGCTAGGTTGTACTTAAAATGTTTTTTCTTCTGTTTAATGATTACGTAGTCTATTATGCTTTAAATCCATCTGCCTCCATGTTCATTTTACATCAATATGCTGTGAAATGAAAGCCTCCATGAGCTCAGTTAACACCTATAACTACTGCCTCATTTAGCCCAATACTTCTCCCTCTCCCCTGGGCTCTCTCTCTCTCTCTCTCTCTCTCTCTCTCTCTCTCTCTCTCTCTCTCTCTCTCCATCACTCCCCCCTCTCCTCAGCCCTCCTTCTGTGTCTCACAGGCAGCTGCTCCACTTCGCAGCTATTTAACAGCTGTTTTGCATAGATTTGTGCTCATGACTGCAGATTCTACCTTGTCCATCCATCCTTCTCTCCACTTCTCTCTCCACTCTCTCTTTCACTCTCTGCCTGCCCCTTTATCTCTCTCTCTCTCTATCCATCTCTCTCTCTCCCCC
>NC_140182.1:76329022-76404022 GCF_963971535.1 Notolepis coatsorum
TGTGAGTAACAAGCCACTAAACAAGCAGTTCGCTAGCATCAGTATAATAAATACATGTAAATACAAGTTTTATTCACGAATATTAAAGAGTTGCTCGTTTTGAGATGCTGCCATTTTGTTTGTTTGTTTAGACAGTTGTACGTGCAGAGAGTTGCAGGGGGGTGACATTGTGTCCTTGTGTCAATTATGAGCTCACGTCAATAGAAACAAGCCAATCCCATAGAATAGCCCAGTTTTACAGTGTAAACAACAATAACAAGAACAACAACAAAACATTATTTCGCAACTCGAAGACTGAAATATTCATAACCACTGGCCATTGTACTATAAATACCACTTGACTCAATTAGGGAATTATGGCTCAAAGAAATTCATGAAATAATCAATAAATGGACACCGTAGCAGGTGGTGAGAATAGGGAACAATACTTGTTGGAACTACGTGGCCCCAGAGTCCTATGGTTCAACAGAACAGGCAGAATCAACTCTATCAGATCTATAGCTCCAGTACGTCCCACCTGGACTCTAAATTATCCATCACGTCTCTAACGAAGCCGCTAGACGGTCCACAGTAGAGTCAGAGACGCTAGAGAACAAGAATAAAACCCACCTCCAGGTGAAGACCACAGGGTCTTAGAAGATCTGATCTTGTCTTACCTTGGAGGTAATAGTGAGGAGTCTTCAATCCAAACATGGTCCCGGCTCCTCCTCCTCCTCCTCCTCCTCTTCCTCGGCTTGTACTTCCGCACAGAGAGGACGAGGAAGGGAGCACGAGAGAGAGAGAGAGAGAGAGAGAGAGAGATAGAGAGAGAGAGAGAGTCTCAGCAAGAGGAAGGGGGAAGTCCGACTGTAATCGGCTGGGTTAAGGAGCTCCTTGTTGGGGGGGGGGGGGGGGTGTAAGTCACCAGACAGCTCCCTGCGCTGGCTCTGGGCCCTGGGGGCCGAGAGAGGGAGGAGGGCTGAGGTCAGACGCTGCTCCCCCACCCAACCCAACCCACCCGCCCACCTACACACCCCTTTCCCCCCCCTCCTTGAACGGACTCACACAGAGAACAGGGGACGAAGGGATTAGAGGGGGAGAGAGAGAGGGATCTGGGAAATGGATGAAAGAGAGAGAGGGAGAGAAAGAGAGAGAGAGAGAGAGAGGGAGAGAGTAAGAGGAATAGTCCGCGAGCTGTGAAGGGCAGCGGTGACGGTACGATCATGCCATCTTTCACTGAGGAAGTCCTCAGGGGGAAGACAGAGATCCTAAGAGAGTTGAGAGGGTGAGGAGGAGAGAGAGGAGGGAGGGAGGAGGAGAGAGAGAGAGGGGTAAGGGAGAGAGAGTCTTCAGCTGCTGTCCTCTCCTTTTTCTTTTTTTCTTTTTTAGCCCCGTGCTTTGTAATCCCTTTCTTGTTTTCTTGTTATTCTTCCAGTAGGCTCTTGTTCTCTCGCTGTATAATGATCTATTTTCAATCCCTCTGTTCTCCTCTCTCTCTCTCTCTCTCTCTCACTTTCTCTGTCTGTCTGTATTCCTCCTGTATCCTCCTCCTCTGCCTTAGTCCCACCACTGACTGCTCAGCCCACTGAGCACAGAGGAGGAGGGAGGGGGAGAGAGGGAGGGAGAGGGAGAGGGAGGAGAATCATAAGACGGATGAGTGAGAGAGAGACGAATGAATGTGTCTCTTAGAAAGGGGTGTGTGTGTAGATGTATGTGTGTGTGTGTGTGTGTGTGTGTGTGTGTGTGTGTGTGTGTGCGTGCATTTCTGTCTGTGTATGCACATGTGTGTGTGCGTGTCATATAGGAACAGAGAAACAAGCCTGACTTACAGGCTGTGACTCTGTGTGTGTGTGTGTGTGTGTGTGTGTGTGTGTGTGTGTGTGTGTGTGTGTGTGTGTAGATGTATGTGTGTGTGTGTGTGTGTGTGTGTGTGTGTGTGTGTGTGTGCGTGCATTTCTGTCTGTGTATGCACATGTGTGTGTGCGTGTCATATAGGAACAGAGAAACAAGCCTGACTTACAGGCTGTGACTCTGTGTGTGTGTGTGTGTGTGTGTGTGTGTGTGTGTGTGTGTGTGTGTGTGTGTGTGTGTGTGTGTGTGTGTGTGTGTGTGTGTGTGTGTGTGTGTGTGTGTGTGTGTGTGTGTGAATATACAGTATATGTAGAGTATGTTTGTCTGTTCTGCCTTTAAGAGAGCCTGTGTGTCTGTGTGTGTGCGTGTGTGTGTGTGTGTGTGTGTTTATATGTACAGTATGTTTGTATGTTCTGCCTTTAAGAGAGCCTGTGTGTGCATTGAAAGAAGAGAGCGAGAGATGAGAGGGGGGGGAGATGAGAGAGGGAGAGAGAGAAAAGAGGGGGGGTAGAGAGAGAAAGGGAGAGTGAGAGAGAAAGATACACAGAGAGAGAGCGAGAGATGAGAGAGGGGAGAGGAGAGAGATGGGAGAGAGGGGAGAGGAGAGGAGAGAGGGTGTTGATGCAGTTCTCATTATCAGTAGATTGGACTGGTGCCTGAGTGACAGCTGATTCATCATGGGAGAGAGGGGGAAGAGAAGAGAGAGAGAGAGACAGAGAGAGAGAGAGACAGAGGAGGGGGAGGGGGTTCAAACCTGCCCACAAGCATCTGCTTCATTCAGATCTGCTCCCCTCCTCTCTTCTCCTTTCCTCTCCTCCTCTCCTCTTTTATCTTCTCTTTGCTCTGCTCTTCTCTTCTCCTCTCTCCTCTTTTCTTCTCTTCTCATCGCTCCTCTTTTCTTCTATTCTCTTCTCTTCTCTTCTGAATGCAGACATAATGTGGTGTACTGTGATGTGACTTGCATTCTTTATAGTGGCATATAGTCACAGACACACACAGGAACACACACACATACTGTGTACACACGCACGCACACGCACACACATACACGCACACACACACATGCACACGCGCACACGCACACGCGCCCATGCACACGCGCAGACGGTCCCCACCCAGTCACATGCTGCGAGCGGAGCTCCATTGATTAGACAGGCCTCATATGTCTGACACATCACGTTAGCCGGGCCCTCCATCAATTACAGTCCAGCCACGGCTAGCTAATGTCCCATCTACTGTCACTGAGACCTCATTCTATCACGGCCACGTTACAGCCAGAGCAGCGGCCCAGGCTCAGGAAACACGGCCCACTCAGAGCCTGCTGCTGCCAAGCCTTATAGACCCAGAGCACTCTATAAGAGGCTATTATTCCATGTTAGAAGTGCTAGTCTTCCTTAGCTGTTACTATGGTATAGTTTGATCACCATAGAGAGTGTTCTGTTTGTTTATGGTATACATTATTGGTATATTATATTATATGGTATATTATTATTATTATTATTATTATTATTATTATTATTATTATTATTATTATTATTATTATTATTATTATTATTATTATTATTATTATTATTATTATTATTATTATTATTATTATTATTATTATTATTATTATTATTATTATTATTATTATTATTATTATTATTATTATTATTATTATTATTATTATTATTATTATTATTATTATTATTATTATTATTATTATTATTATTAATTATTATTATTATTATTATTATTATTATTATTGTTTCCTCTACTCTGTCTCCCTCTCAGCCATCCAACTGTCTCAATAAAGGACAGTATTAAGGGATGTGGGCCTGCTCATTTCCCCCTTTTTATTAGAACAATGCCTCTATACAATGTTTAGTTATCTGTCAAGCTGTCTGGTGGGGCAGGTGAACATACCAGTCACTGTCAGAATGTACCAGTATTCAGTCAGCAGCGAGTGTTTCTATTTGAATGTGTTTGTGAAGCTCCTTTGTGTTTCAGTCTGTATCACCGGCTACTAGGAAACTACAAGGGATCATGGCTCTATCACTCTCTCCACCTCTACCTGATAGCCCTCATCTCTCACATATGAGCATAGTAGGTAGTAGTATAGACATATTAGCATAGTAGGTAGTAGTTAGTATACATTTTCTTTTTTTTAGTGACAGGCAAGGGGTGGTTAGGAGGTGGTCCGACACGACCCCCTCCACGGCAGATTTTTTTTTAATTTAATGAACCTGTATGTGCAATTTCCTGCAATATAGAGCCTTCAATCTTGACCAATAAAGCTGCTCTTTTCACTATAAAACTCAGTTTATATTGCAGTATGATAGCCAATTACTATAATAATAATAATATATTAATATATATATACTGTATATATACTGTATATTGATTTTTCACTCTTTTATTTTTATTAAATCAATCTCCTTCAAATAGGCCAAGTTTTTAATAAGAACGAGAAAAAAAGATATATTTCCATTACCTGTAACTCTTGTGTCTCTTTCTCTCCTTCTCTGCCTCCTCCCTGAGTCTGCACAGTCACCATATCATTCTACATTAAGGAGAGCAATACACTTATGAATACACTGAACCGGTTTGAATACACAATATTTATGCTACTCTGTAAAGAAAGGGAGAGAGGGGGGGGGGGATATATGATCCAAGTATTTGTGCCTTAATTTGTTATGTTATCCTACACTAAGCTGACTGTCTGATATTTCCATTACCTGTAACTCTTGGGTCTCTTTCTCTCCTTCCTGAGTCTGTACAGTCACCATATAATTCTACATTAAGGAGAGCAATACACTTATGAATACACTGAACATCATTATGAAACATTTCTATTGCACCCTTACTTACAATTCATTATGAATTGAAAATGGGGGACCCTGATGTAAACAAGACGAAAGTATTCTCTGGTCTGCATCCCCTTAACAATTGTGTGTATTGAGCCGTACTGTACTGTACCCATTCTGCAATCTGTTATTGATTGATTAAAAATGTTATTAACATATTGCAGAATGGGTACAATATAGTACGGTCCGGGGAGCCTAAATTCTTATCCCAACCCATGTTTGCTTCCACGTTCCGCGGAATGCGGAAGCAAACATGGGTTGGGATAAGAATTTAGGCTCATAGCGTCTGTAATGTGTCAACTGGACAACGCCAGCCTTGTCTGCCATATAGATAGCGAACATTAACGTTTGCAAACGAAGTCAATGTCATCCAGCTGACACCACATAGCGGCTAGCGCTAAAGCTAATGGTAACGTGAGGGAAACGTTATTATTATTATTATTAGAGGATTTACGGTATGACCAGATGGCATTTCAGGACCGTGGAACACTTTTATTGTATTGAGTGGTAGAAGTTCTACCACTCAATAGTAAAGACATGTCTAACATAATCCGTTGTTTGAACAACTTACTGGAAAAGCCTGCCTGCCACCAATGACACACTCGGTGGCCTTTGATATTTACACTCAGCCTACCTGCAGCGTGCGCCACTGACTGCTGGGGATGGGAGGCACTGGATCAAACCATATGGGGGTTAAAAACGTGCTATTAAGTGTCATTGCGTATATATATATTATATTTTTCATATGATCAAAAAGTGGGGGTGCAAAAGCACACGTTTGCACCCTCAAGTTCAATAGTGGTGGAGCACCTGCTCCAAATGCTCTATTGGCCAGGCACCTATGGTTGTATAGACATATTAGCATAGTAGGTAGTAGTATAGACATATTAGCATAGTAGGTAGTAGTATGGGCAAGGCAGTATAAAAGACAGTATGAAGGTAGTCGTTTTTCTTTTCTTTTTTTATATTTCAGATATTTATTGAAGAAGTGTGTGGTCAACGGTGGAAATTTGGGTGGGTTTCAGCTGTCCTGACTGGTGGGAAATCTGTCTTGAACTATTTCCCCAACCAATCAGATTCGTACACATGTACCCTGAGATGGTGTAGGGATTAAAAGACGCCTGCCTCTGGAACCATAGGATCCAATCCCACCAGAGCCTTCTCTCCTGTGTCTCCCTCTCAGCCAACCAACTGTCTCAATAAAGAACCTTCTCTCCTGTGTCTCCTCTACTCTGTCTCCCTCTCAGCCAGCCAACTGTCTCAATAAAGAACCTTCTCTCCTGTGTCTCCTCTACTCTGTCTGTCTTCCTCTCAGCCAGCCAACTGTCTCAATAAAGAACCTTCTCTCCTGTGTCTCCTCTACTCTGTCTCCCTCTCAGCCAGCCAACTGTCTCAATAAAGAACCTTCTCTCCTGTATCTCCTCTACTCTGTCTCCCTCTCAGCCATCCAACTGTCTCAATAAAGGACAGTATTAAGGGATGTGGACTGCTAATTTTTCTCTTTTATTAAATGTTTTCCCTTTTTATTAGAACAATGCCTCTAAACAATGTTTAGTTATCTGTCAAGCTGTCTGGTGGGGCAGGTGAACATACCAGTCACTGTCAGAATGTACCAGTATTCAGTCAGCAGCGAGTGTTTCTATTTGAATGTGTTTGTGAAGCTCCTTTGTGTTTCAGTCTGTTTCATATCGTGGGCGACCTGGAAGCGTATAGCTTATCCGCAACAGTAAGTTACTTCCGGGGTAGGCCTGATTGGCCCCGACAGGCACGTGACGCGCAACTTTCTCTGCCGCGCGGCACGCTCCGCGGAGCGGAGCGGCAGAGCTTGTGGAATTACGTAACCGTCCAAATCCGCTATGACTTTCATCCGGCGCTTCAGCTCACCTGGCATAGCAGCGGTCCGCGGTCCTGCGGTTCGTTGTTGACGCGAGTTCGAATCCCATGATTTTTTTTTTTTTAACGTGATTTTTTTTTTAACATGTATTCTTTCGCCGGTTAAGGTTAGGCATGGTTATGGTTAAGGTTAAGGTTAGGCATTGTTTCGGAGTTGGTTAAGGTTAGAACGGTTAAGTTTAGGCGCTGTTAAGGAGCTGGTTAAGGTTAGAGTTTGTGTTAGAGAATGGCAATATTCTTTCTATGGTTAAGGTTAGGCATGGTTAAGGTTAAGGTTAGGCATTGTTTCGGAGTTGGTTAAGGTTAGAACGGTTAAGTTTAGGCGCTGTTAAGGAGCTGGTTAAGGTTAGAGTTTGTGTTAGAGAATGGCAATAGACAGCCTATTTCCGCGCGACAGCTCTCAGCAGCCTCGTTGCGCGTCCTGAGTTTGCCACGTCACGTGCCTGTCGGGGCCAATCAGGCCTACCCCGGAAGTAACTAACTGTTGCGGAACAGGTACACGCGACCTGGAAGGCCATTACTGGCTGTAGTAGGTGGAAGCGGAGGAAGACAGTTTTCTTGATATCTTTTCAATTATAATAAAATCGTACCCACATTTAAGCCAATAGATACAGCGTTCAATATCTCAATGTGATAAAAGGGAAAGAATGAAACACATAATGATAGTAGGATTTCATTTTAATCCTATACTTATTAATGGTTTACATTTGTATGTTGATACAAACTTAACTTTTGCAAGTATAAAATACATGCATTTGCATTTAGGCTGGGACAACTTGTAGCCTAAAATAAAACTCATGAAAAGTTCAAACATCACAAGACAGTAACAATAATAATAATAATGATGAGAAGATAACAACAGAGTAAGACAATAAGACAAGACAATTACAGACAATTCATTTCAGACAATTTCTCCATCACCGCAAATCCACCCCTCAATTAATATCGCAGCGGGGGGGCATAATCCCACGGGACAATGCATTGGGAACTTGTGTCGCACGAGGAGGTACCCTCATGAATATTATTGCGTGGATCGGAATACGGTCGCGCGCGTGGGAGCTCGCGTAAAATTGCAGAGATTTTTCCACATTGCGCCCCGACCTTTTCCCGACGTTTTAGCTGATGGAAGTGCATTGGGAAGTCGCGCTCAGCACCGAGATCTACCCGCGGGAGAAATGTCACGTGAATATTTTCGCGCCAATTCTACCCGCGGGAGAAATGTCACGTGAATATTTTCGCGCCAATCTGCGAACGGGCGTGCTTGTGGGAGCCCACCCAAAAAAAACACACAGGCTTTACTTCTGCCTGGTGATGTTGAGGTGGAGGAGCAGATGTGGAGAGGACAGCCAGAGACACTGAGCAGGAGCAGACCAGGGGAGACATTTTTGCCTAGGGGACCGCGCCCTGGGAGGGGGACCAGCTCAGGAAAGGAGCCGTCACTGAAAGGGGCCCTTGCCCTAGAAGACGGGACCGGCCCAAGATGGGAGGTGTACTGTAAGAGAGGGAAGGAAGCGCTCTGATTTGGACGTGGGGTACCTAATAGGGGGGCCGAAGCGTTTTAGGTGTGTCGTCTGAAAAGTTGCAATCTGTGTTTTTCTCTGTCTCTCTCTCTCTCTCCTCCATGACCGTTGTTTATCCTTTCTGGTTTGGGTGTGATGCGGGTAATGGAAAACAACAAAGCAAAAAACAGCAGACGGCGGGGCCCTAATTGTTATGAGTCTATTTTTGTGTATAATTAATTGAAAAACCAAGTAGTCGGTTGATTCTGAAGGTTGATTAAGAATCAAAGGGGGGAATGAAGGATTTGGGGTGCTTTTTCAATGTATGTGATGTATAGATTGGGGGGGGGACCACAGCTAAAATGGTAGATCGAAATGTGCATGGAAGACGGTGATAGAACGGTGACCAGTGGATTGAATACACTGCCAGCGAGGGTGTTTTGTTTTGCATTCCTTGGAAGAACACAGATAAGAGCGAGTGTACTGTAGGCCCAGAGCGAGGGAGAGGGGTGACCTTTTTAATGCAACAGTGAATGAAACGTTTAATGGTGTGTAAAGGTTATTAACGCAGTTGTCATGACAACACGTCGCATGACAACCAGAAGGTGGGGCCGTCGTTGCGACGACGAACATCTATGAGTCGAACGGTGTTTCCGGGTGTAAGGCAGACTAGACTCTGACCAAGAGCGAGTAGGACTGAGATCACACAGAGGACACTCTCTCCTCTCATTGAGAGGGGGGGGGGGGGGGGGGGGGGGAAGAATGCCACATCAGCGTTAGCTTCGGCTACCACGAGGATGGTCTTGGCTAACGAACAGGCCTGACCACTGTTGGACTGAGAGACAGAGGGACAATAGACTGGACTGAAAGATCATTAGATAGACGAACACACCGAAAGATCATTAGAATAGACTCTTCAAGGACGATACAATTTGATAACATCTGATTATGAGGTTCTGTTTATAGCAATAAAACAACGCTTTTCCTCATAAGGTATCTCACGGTGTCGAAGTGTCGAGTTCTTAC
Organism: Notolepis coatsorum; assembly: GCF_963971535.1. Classification (NCBI taxonomy): domain Eukaryota; kingdom Metazoa; phylum Chordata; class Actinopteri; order Aulopiformes; family Paralepididae; genus Notolepis; species Notolepis coatsorum. Next base: position 76,338,117 of record NC_140182.1, read on the forward strand.
GGAGGTGGAGAATTCGTATGGTTTATGGATTGCACTAACGGGGGAGATAAGGATCTTATCAGCCAGTATCGGAGACATCAGGACCATTAAAATGACACAACGCAGAGGAATTGGATGGAGGGCCAAACAGACGAAGACGTGATACTGGCCAGTTTGATCAGGATCTTACACCCCCCTCCTAGGCCACGAGGGCTAGCTTCGGCTAACACGGAAGGTTTTTGGCTAACGACTAGGCCTCAACCACCATCGGACTAATAGCAGAAGAGACGGTAGAGATAATGAATTCAATACAGTTTTCAAGGACCTTTCAGAACTGTTTTCCATCTTTATTTTTTTTATCCACTTTTTCTCCTATTTTTTCTGTTTTTCTCCCATCCCAATTCCACTGTGCCAATTCTCCCCTCCCCTGTCTTGAACGTTGCTCGCATATGCCCCCCACTGGCTGGTTGTAGGGAGGATAGAAGCCTTGCATCACGTGTCCCCTCCGATACACGAGGAGGCAGCCTGTCACATCTTTTCACCTGCCAGCGCGGACTCTCATTGGCGAGGTGTAACGTGTGGGAGGCTCACACTACCCCCGCCATTTCCTGTCTCTGCTGTGCAGGCGTCCCCAACCGACCTGTAGGAGTCGCTGTCCACAACGTCCAGATTACCACCCATCGACTTCCACCCGCTAACTCTGCCAATTGAGTTAGTATGACGGCTGGCCCAAGCCGGAGGCAACGCCGACAGCCGGAGTCGAACCCGGTGTCTCTTGCGTTGGTGACGAGCGCAATGTCCGCTGCGCCACCCAGCCGCCCTAACTGTTTTCCATCTTGTACAGAGTATGTTTATGGGAATAAACATAACGTTCCAAGGAAAGGTATCCTGTTTCCAGTGTGTCTTTAATTCCTTTGAGACGAATGTAGAGAGAGGGTATCAGTCAGTACGATAAGAAAGAGATAAACACAACGCAGAAACTTCACGGAGCCACAGGTGACGAGGTGATTACTGGTTGAGGACCCGATAATCTTAACGCTCTCACACTCACTACTGAAATGCTTACATTTTCAATAGTGAATGTAAGAGCGTTTCAGTAGTATACGTGAGAGCATTTCAGTAGTGAGTGTGAGAGCGTTTCAATAGTGAATGTAAGAGAGTTTCAGTAGTGAGTGTGAGAGCGTTTTAATAGTGAATGTAAGAGCGTTTCAGTAATGAATGTAAGAGTGTTTCAGTAGTATACGTGAGAGCGTTTCAGTAGTATACGTGAGCATGGCCGCCTAGTTATAGTTGAAAGTGGGGGTGCAAGATTTTTTTTTATTCTTTTTTTTTTTATTTTTTTTTTTTTTTTACTTTTTTTGTGCAAGGGGTGGTTTGGAGGGGGTCCGGCACGACCCCCTCCACGGCAGATTTTTTAACATTTAATGAACACCTGTATGTGCAATTTCCTGCAATATAGAGCCTTCAATCTTGACCAAAATAAAGCTGCTCTTTTCACTATAAAACTCAGTTTATATTGCAGTATGATAGCTATAATAATAATAACTTCACTGCGAGGGCTCTTTTAGCTAACGCTAGCTAGGCACGTATGATAGCCAATTACTATTATAATAATAATAATAATAATAACTTTCCCATCCTCCCAAAGCCCCTCCGGCCCCGTTCACATCCGCAGCGGCAGTACCAACAACAACAACAACAACAACTAATTGACGCTATCAATAGCCCCAGTGAGCGCGGCGGCTGAATGAATGAATGAAAACTTTATTTAACAGATTGCAGAATGGGTACAATACAGTACGGCTCAATACACACAATTGTTAAGGTGATGCAGACCAGAGAAAGACGTTTGTCTTGTTTACATCAGGGTCCATGTTAACCCCTTTCGTGACTGTGCTGCACCGAGTGAATCCACAGTCACTTGCTCCTCAATGGGAAACCAACCTAGATTTACCATGAAGGACTGGTTCTGGCCGAACCGTTCGTTATACAAGTATCACAGAGACATTACAAAGGTGCTCACAGTTGCACGAGGGGTTCGCACAGAGATACGGGATGGTTTGAAAGCTCGGCGTTGCTAATAAATATTTTTAATATTTTTTTATAAACTGCTCAAAGCGGCATTATTTCCGCCGTTGGGTGATCACAGCGCCTGCGCACCATCCCGTATCTCTGGATTCACTCGGTGCAGCGCAGAGGCTCACCATACGAGAAATATTCAGTTTCAATCTGTTTGCGCATTTAGTATACAGTCACAGTGTTCGACTTACATGATGATTTGCTCCATTTTGATGTAAACGCCGAAGAATAATCCTCACAATGTTATCCAATATCCAGCCTGAATTTTTCAAGGGCTTTTGAAAAAGCCGCCTCCCCCAACATGTCGTATACGTCATGCCGACGAACCGTGGCCCGTGGGCACTGGATCAAACCATTAAAGTGGGGGGTCACACAATCTTTGGAAACTTAAAAACTTGCTATTAAGTGTCATTGCGTATTATTAATTTGATTGAAATTACTTAGTTATGGTTAGATTTATATATGGGGGGGGGGGGGTATATCATATTTTTCATATGATCAAAAAGTGGGGGAGCAAAACCAGACGTTTGCCCCCCCATGTTCAATAGTCGTAGAGCAAATGCTCCGCGTGCTCTATTGCGCAGGCGTCTATGTACGTGAGAGCAAGAGTGTTTCAATAGTGAATGTAAGAGCGTTTCAGTAGTATACGTGAGAGCGAGAACGTTTCAATAGTGAATGTAAGAGCGTTTCAGTAGTGAATGTAAGAGTGGTTCAGTAGTATACGTGAGAGCATTTCAGTAGTGAGTGTCTCAATAGTATTTTCCTAATCGGCCCCTCATACCTCTCACACACACACACACACACACACACACACACAAACACACACACACACACACACAGAGGTATACACACACACACATACACACACACACATACATGCACACACATACATGCATACATATATACATACACACACACACACACACACACACACACACACACACACACACACACACACACACACACACACAGAGGTATACACATAGAGGTGTACACACAGATGTATACATACACACACATACATACACACACATACACAGGTATATATGCACACACAAACACAGGTATATTCATACACGCACAGATACACATACTGTAGGTATACTCATACACTGATGCATGTATGCAGACACACAGTGATGCATGCATGAACAAACAAACAAACACATGATTCACTGACAGACACACATGCACACACACACACACACATGAGTGCACACACGTACACATCTTTCAAACAGATTTTCATTCTCACCTCTCTCCTCTAGTCTCTGTCTTCTTGTCTCAATTATCTCACTTCTTCTCTCTCTCCTCTTCCAAGCCCCCTGTCTCCTTCTGTCTTTCATCCTCCCCCCTCCGCCTCCCCTCTTTATCTCTCCTCTCTATTTCTTTTACCATTTATTTCCATCACCCATCTCTCTCTCCCTCCCTCTATCTCTCTCTTTCTCTATCTCTCTCTCTCCATCTATTTCTCTATCTACCTCTCCCTCTCTATATTGTTCTCTCTCTCCCCCCATCTCTCTGTCTCTATCTCTCTCTCCCCTCTCTCTGCCCCCCCCCCCCCCCCCCTCTCTCTCTGTGGGCAGGAAGTGTGTTGGTGATAAGATTGAGCGTTAGGGTCTCAAAGAGCTATCTATAACTCTGCCTGTCACCAGCGAATCAATGAAGAGAAACTGCACCAAGCTATACTACACACACACACACACACACACACACACACACACACACACACACACACACACACACACACACACACACACACACATCTCCTTAGACACACAAACCCCCCCTCTCTCTCTCTCTCTCCCTCTCTCTCTCTCTCTCTCTCTCTCTCTCTCTCTCTCTCTCTCTCTCTCTCTCTCTCTCTCTCTCTCTCTCTCTCACACACACATGCACAACCCACTACACAGATACACACACATCACAAACACCTGCACACGTAAACATATTGCTTATGCATGCACACATGCACACCCATTTGTGCGTGCAAAAGAATATGCACGTGCACACACTTAGGCACATGGACACACACACACACACACACACACACACACACACACACACACACACACACACACACACACACACACAGGCTGATCAACAGCTGTGGTAGCAGTTGTGAAACATCAGCCAACCACAAACTGACAGTGAGGGCAGACTGGAGAGGAGAGATAAAGAATAGTAAAGAGACTGAATGAGAGAGAGAGAGTGACAGAGAGAGAGGGAGAGAGAGTGACAGAGAGAGAGAAGAGATAAAGAATAGTAAAGAGACAGCACAGAGGACAGAATGAGAGAGAGGTAGAGCAGTAGAAAGATTGAGAGAGGCAGAGAAAGGCAGAGAGAGGGAAGGTGGGATGAATGAGATAGCTTGGTGTCTCACTCACTGTCAGGATAGGATTCTATTTCCACATCCTGGCTTCTGAATCTGATAAAAAAAAAACACGGCTATACTGCATGACATGTGCCATTCTGCTTTTTACCCAAAGAGCTTTACAATACCAATACCTGAGTAGAGTGGTCCCAGTGGCAGTCATTATTCTCACCTGTTCTGTTATTCTGTTCTGTTCATTTCCGAGCAAATAACCCTTAGAAAGGATTAGCATTCCGTCATATTTTGGCCGTGATGGTAGTGACGAATAAATGGTGGAAATATCACTGATATGGTTTAGATTGGATTATACCACAGTATTATTTCAGTATGAAAGTGGTACCATGGCAATTTCATTTAAAACCTTTATTTAAACTCGAAAGGAAACTGAGGTTTCCCTCATTTACAGGCACGTTGAGTGTACACAGGGCCGCCGCTAGGGGTGTGCGAGCAGTGCGGTTGCACTGGGCCTCGCAAGAAGGGGGGCCTCGCGAGAAGAGGATTTTTTTTTTAATATATATATATTTTTTAATAAAAATAAATAGAATGTTAACAATCACTTTCCATCACAGACCTAAAATCTAGTTTTGCTTACATGCTTATATATTTCACATTAGACACGTTTGTAGAATAATGTAGACACGTGAATGTGTCTGACTTGTTCCGGGCTCTGCGGCTATATAGCAGATATATGCTATTGTTTTCAATGGACCGTTTACTTTTGTGCCCGGCAAAGCATCGTGGGAGGACTAACACTAGGGGGAGCTGGTTGGCGTCGGTCTGGTAGTCGGATATGTGAAGAGGAACTGTAATCACCCACACGAGGAGCCACAGCACAGGTATGGGGTCTCTTCAGCGAGTGGACGTCTTGGCCAAGAAAAGAGCATCCTACTTTTGAAAACGTGAAATACCAATATTGCACCGGAGCAGAAGAAATAACGCTGCGTGCCGTAAGCTTATCAATACCAAGTATACGAAGAGGATGTTCGGCAGATGGACTGAATAAAGTGTTGCGTGTTAGAACGTTCAGTCGGGGAGAGATTCTACTGGACATCCACCAGCACAGCTAGCTGCCGTTAGCCAGGAGTTAGCCACACACACACACACAGCGCAGCTAGCCGCCGTTAGGCAGGAGCTAACCACACACACACACACAGCGCAGCTAGCCGCCGTTAGCCAGGAGCTAGCCACACACACACACACAGCGCAGCTAGCCGCCGTTAGCCAGGAGCTAGCCACACACAGCTAGGATACAGCAAATATTGGACTAAAACGAAGATACGACGGAATGGCTTAAACCTTCTCACGTGGCAGTTTCTGGCTTCTCAGCACAACCGTGCACCGGGGAAAAGGGTTGCTTGTTTTCCTTTAACTTATATCCCTTTCAGCAATTCAGTAGCTAATGCAACTCATCCCAGTCGGTGTTTAGCTCAGCCAGGGGGGATGGAGACTGCCATTAAGTTCATCCCAACGGGGGCCGGGGGACAATATCATGGATGGGACTGGGACTGGACTGGTGAACTTTTTCATCTCCACGGTAGGAAAATGCGTCGACGTCACGTCGTCTCCTTCCTCTTGGACCTCAACTTTGCCATTGATTCTGCATTAAGGTGAGTTTTTCATGCAATCTATTCTGTTCCCGCCGTGGTCTGTCCTAGACCCTAATCAGTCTGGCTTCCGGACTGGCCACTCCACAGAAACGGCCCTCATTGCGGTCACAGAGGCACTTCACTTAGCAAAAGCGAAAGGCCTCTCCTCTGTCCTGATTCTCCTAGATCTATCTGCAGCCTTCGACACAGTCAACCATCAGATCCTCCTCGCGGCCCTCGCAGGAATGGGAGTGGCTGGATCTGCGCTGACATGGCTGACATACCTCAATGACCGCTCCTACCAAGTGTCATGGAGAGGGACTCTGTCGGCCACCCGCCCCCTGCGGACGGGTGTCCCCCAGGGCTCGGTCCTAGGACCCCTTCTCTTCTCCCTCTACACAAAATCACTGGTTAACATTATCACATCTCATGGCTTCTCATATCATTGTTATGCCGATGATACTCAACTCTTCCTCTCCTTCCCTCCCTCAGATATCCGCGTCTCTGAGCGGATCTCGGCCTGTCTGTCCGACATCTCCGCCTGGATGACGACCAACCACCTCAAACTGAACCTAAGCAAAACAGAATTGCTCCACCTGCCGGCCAAATCCTCCCCCCTGACCGACCTCTCCATCACAGTCGAAAATGCAGCTGTGACCGCGTCCCCGACCGCCAAGAACCTTGGTGTTGTCCTCGACGACCAGTTGAACTTCTTTGTTCACATCGCAGCGACAACCAGAACCTGCAGATTCCTCCTGAGCAACGTCAGAAGGATCCGCCCCTTCCTGACAAAAGAAGCCACCCAACTCCTCGTCCAATCAACAGTCATCTCCCGCCTCGACTACTGCAACGCACTGCTAGCTGGCCTCCCGGCCACAGCCACCAAGCCACTTCAACTCATTCAAAACGCAGCGGCCCAACTGATTTCAAACCTACCGAAGTCGGCCCATGTCACCCCACTTCTTAGGGACCTGCACTGGCTCTCCATTGCTGCACGTATCCGCTTCAAGGCCCTCGACCTAGCATACCATGCGGCAAAGGGAACCGCTCCCACCTACCTCCGGTCTCTAACTACACACCCTCAAGACCCCGACGCTCTGCATCTTCTGGCCGCCTCAGACCTACTCCTATCCAAGCTCCGGGAGGGTCATCAAAGAGAAGCCGCCTATTCTCAGTCCTGGCCCCACAATGGTGGAATGAACTACCCACACCAGTTAGGACAGCCGAATCACGTCCAATCTTTCGCCGTCGACTAAAGACGCACTTCTTCAACCATTATCTAATTTTTTTTTTATAAATCTAACCCTAACTAACCTTACTGTCATGCACTTGTCCTAATAAACTAACCTACACTGTAACACGCAACACTTTGATGAACATTGTTACTCAGCTGATAGAGTTGTACCCTTCCTGATGACCTGTCGTACAGAACTTGTAAGTCGCTTTGGATAAAAGCGTCAGCTAAATGACTAAATGTAAATGTCTGTCTGTCTGTCTGTCTGTCTGTCTGTCTGTCTGTCTGTCTGTCTGTCTGTCTGTCTGTCTGTCTGTCTGTCTGTCTGTCTGTCTGTCTGTCTGTCTGTCTGTCTGTCTGTCTGTCTGTCTCTCTCTCTCTCTCTCTCTCTCTCTCTCTGTTCTGTTGTGCTGCACCGTGCACGCACCCGCCGTGGTGTGTATGTGTCTCTCTCTCTCTCTCTCTCTCTCTCTCTCTCTCTCTCTCTCTCTCTCTCTCTCTCTCTCTCTCTCTCTCTCTCTCTCTCTCTCTCTCTCTCTCTCTCTCTCTCTCTCTCTATTAACGGTATCATTCACCAGTAGTGCCTATGGAGACGACAACCTGATTTAATAATAAAATAAAAAAATAAAAATAAATGTCAGCGTCAAATTATATATATTTTAAATTAATTAATTAATTAATAAAAACATTTCACACTGGGCCTCGCATTTCTCCCAGACGGCACTGAGTGTACATACAGAGTTAAGCAAAAAAAAGGCATATAAAATCACACAGCATATACAATCAACAATTAGACAAGTAAGGATAACAATCAATTACAACATGTACTTGATTGGCAAAGGTTGGAGATCAAGGTTTTAAACTTTGCAACAGAGGGGAGAATCTCAAGCTTTAAGGACTGTTGGAGTTCATTCCATGAGCTAAGGGGCATCATAACAAAATGTAGATGTATCCTGTTTGGAGCAAACTCAGGGGGCCTTAACCTCTTAAGCCCGGAGCCCTATTTTCTGAAAATCCGCCTAAAATACATACCTAAGTAAATGGAATATTGCCCCACTTCTACAAGGACCATTTGCATATTCTTGGTATCTAGGGACATCTATGGACCTCAGTGAATGTATTCCCAGTGTCAGAAATATTGTGTCTATTACTAGGCTTGCTTAAATTGTGATGAAACAAAGGAGAATATTAATTATGATTTTTCTTTGCATCTTTGACAGTGAATAACACCATGCTAAAAATGACCAGACATGAACAACTGCCACTGATCTCGTTCAGTACCTTCTTGAGATCATGTGTACAAAAAATCGAAGGAAATTAATAAAGGGGGGATGATTAAACAGAAGGTTTTGTAGATACAGTACTGAATTCTCCCATCCGGACCAATGCAATTTGAAATATTATTATAGAATATAGAATAGCAGGTTTATAAATTACCTTATTATAGCCAATTTGCATATTTATGGATTGTGCCAAATCTTATATTTCAAATGCCCAAGTTCAATTTGGATTTAGTATCACCAGGCATGCATAAGAACAGATAATGAAATCTATTGTACTGGTTTATACCAGAATTTTGAAACATCTTAATGACAATAATATATTATGAACATCAATACGGTTTCAGACAAAAACATTCTACTTACATGGTTCTCTTACAAGTCAAGTCAAGTCAAGAGTTTTATTTGTCACGGCATACAAGTATACAATAAAATGCGGGTGGTCTTGCCCGCAACGATGTGCAATACAGTGGTACAACATATAATAGAATCCAATAAAAACAACATTGTGCAATAACAGGTAACAGGTAACATGGTGTGACATCTCGGTATCTGTACATAGTTATTTACAGAGCATATAGGACATGCTAGGTAGCTTTGGTAGTGCAATACACTGTTACTGTTGCTATACTAATTTAAAGTGGCCTTTCCTTTTGGCAATAAGTGTGGGTGAGTGCGGCATGAGTGTGTGCCCGCTCATGTTAAAGTGTTAAAGTGGCTGCTAGTGCACAGCGTGCGTGTCGTGTGTGTGCTCATGTGTGCTTGTGTGTGGATAGTTCAGTGTTCTGTGGTACTCAATGTTCATTGTTCAAGGCTCTGATGGCCTGGGGGAAGAAGCTGAGCCTAAGCCTCTCTGTCCTAGTAGCTGGGGTTCGCAGGCGTCTGCCTGACCTCAGCAGCTGGAACAGGCTGTTATTGGGGTGGTGGGGGTCTTTCATTATTCTGCAGGCTCTGGATTTGCACCTCTTGTTGTATAGAACCTGCAGGGGAGGTAGTGCAATACCTGTGGTACGCTCGGCTGAGCGCACCACTCTCTGTAGGGCCTTCTTGTCCTGTGCCGTGCTGTTTCCATACCAGGCAGTGATGTTTCCGGTCAAGATGCTCTCTACAGCTCCTGAGTAGAAGGACTGGAGTATCTTCCCCGATACTCGGAACTTCCTTAACTGTCTCAGGTGGTAGAGGCGCTGCTTCGCCTTCTTTACTACTGTGTCTATGTGTGTTGACCATGTCAGATCCTCTGAGATCTGGACCCCCAGGTACTTAAAGCTGCTCACCCTGTCCACGGTAGCCCCGTTAATCCTCAGTGGTGTGTGTGTCTCCTGCTGTCCTCTCCTATAATCCACGATCAGCTCCTTGGTTTTACCAATGTTCAGGAGCAGGCTGTTGTCCTGGCACCAGCGTTCCAGTACCTCAACCTCCTCCCGGTAGGCCTTCTCGTCGTTGTCCGAGATCAGCCCCACCACCACTGTGTCGTCCGCAAACTTCACTATGGATTTGGAGCTGAACTTGGCCACACAGTCGTGTGTGTAGAGTGAGTACAGCAGGGGGCTCAGAACACAGCCCTGGGGGGACCCGATGCTCAGGGTGATGGTGTTGGAGGTCTGACCCCCCACCCTGACCGCCTGGGGTCTTTCACTCAGAAAGTCCGGTATCCAGGCGCTCAGAGCGGAGCTCAGACCCAGCTCGATCAGCTTGTCCACCAGTCTGGTGGGGACTATGGTGTTGAACGCTGAGCTATAGTCAATGAACAACAGTCTCACATAGCCCCCCTTCTGGCGGTCCAGGTGAGAGAGGGTGCTGTGCAGTACTTGGGAGACCGCATCATCAGTGGACCTGTTTGGCCTGTATGCAAATTGCATAGGGTCCATATCACTGGGGAGGGAGGCACAAATGTGATCCTTGACCAGCCTCTCGAAACATTTCATGGCCACAGAGGTGAGTGCCACCGGTCTGTAGTCATTGAGACATGTTGGGGAGGGTTTCTTCGGTACACAGATGATGGTAGACATCTTGAAGCAGGCAGGGACCACTGACTCCACCAGGGATTGATTAAATATGGCGGTGAACACAGGGGCTAGCTGGTTGGCACAGGACTTAAGTATGCGTCCTGTTATACCATCTGGGTTATACCAGCAGCTTTTCTGGTGTTCACCTGCATAAATGCTCTTCTCACACTGTGTACCGACAACGAGAGAGTGTGTGTGTGTCCCCCCCCCCCCCCCCCCCCCCCCCCCTCCACAACAGCCGGCGCGCCAGTGACATCACTAGCCGTTGAGCTAGCGGCGCCACTGTCTACACCAAACCGAGCGTAGAAAGAGTTGAGTTTGTCCGCGAGAGAGGCATTGTCGCTCCCCATTGAGGGGGCGCTGACTTTGTAGTCAGTTATAACTAGGGATGTCCCGATCGCCTTTTTTTGCCCCGATCCGATCCCGATCATGTGATTTTAAATATCTACCGATTCCGATCGTTCCCGATCCGATCTTTCACATTAGTAATCAATTTTGACGCATTTGTGTCAGAAACTGGCGGAGCAAGAAGCCCCTCTGTTGCCTATAGTCCGGGGCGCGAGTGCAGCGGCTCTTGTTATTACATTCATATAATATCTTCATATGAGAAATATTAAAAGTTTCAATATATGTTTGCACATTAGTATACATTCAGTGTTCGACTTACGTAATGATTAGCTCCATTCTGGTCTGAAACGCCGACGATAATCCTCAGTCACACAGCAAATAATTGCCGTTATCTGAAAAGTTAGTCTGAAAACTCCGCCTCCTGCTGCTTCATGAGTTTTTCCTCCACGCGAAATGTCCTCCTTGCAAACATTGCAATTGCTGTTGGACTGGCTTGACTTTCTATTTTAAAATGCTTAGTTACAAACCTCTAGCAGCTGCTCAAGTCAGTGGATAACCATGTTTCGGGGAGTAACGTGTTGTTGTGATGTGAGCGTCTAAAATTAAAGGGAAAGTGTTTGTTGCAACGGTGTAAATTAAAGGGGATGTGTTTGTTGTGGACAATTATTCTGCTCTGTGTGACAATAAATACATTAATGATATATTATATGTAATTTAAAACCAAAACTAAGGCCTCCGTATGAGTTTAAGACGTGAACATGGTCATGTTTGTTGAAAAAAATAAAATTAAAAAAATATATTTTTTTGACTGCCGATTTTTATTAAAAAAGATTCCCGATCCCGATCCTCTGAAAAGCACGTGATCGGCGCCGATCCCGATCACGTGATCGGATCGGGACATCCCTAGTTATAACCTAGTTATATGAGTACTGGCTGAGCGTCTCGCTCTTTCGCCATATCGAGATATACCTCATCTCCAGTACCTACTGTACTTCATTAACGAAAACAAAGCACCCATGCACTTGACCAGGCCCCGCCCCAGTGCCCCCCTATAAGGCACCAGGCGTGGTCACACTCGCCCTTCCTCGGGATACGTTTTCCATCAAGAAAAACCCCCTCAAGGGACCTCAGGGCGCGCTAAGAGCGAGACGCTCAGCCAGTACTCATATAACTAAGTTATATACATAACCTATCGTTATATGGTCGTACTGGCGAATCGCGTCTCGCTCTTTCGCCATATCGAGATATTGGGACAGAGCAGACGCAAGGACCGACAAATGTACACCCTGAGGACCCGCAAGTCCTATCACCAGGGGGGAGGGGAGTCCCGTCACCCCCCCTTCTTGGCGAAGAGGGGGCGGCAGTCAACTCCACCCAAGTGTGAAAAAGAGGGAACTAGAGACCCCTAAAACGCACAGCACAGGCGGGACCACGTGTGACACATCACCTCGTGGCACACACCCACACATCCCTGCTAACCCACCGAAGGGCGGGACGCAGGGGAGGTCCCAGACCTCAGAACCTCCTGGGAGACAGAACCCCCAGTCATGTCCATGAGGTAAAACCTAACGAAGGGACCCGGGGAGGACCAGGAGGCCGCAGCACAGATGTCCTCCACCGAGGCCCCCCCTAACAAGGCGGCAGAGGCCGCCACTCCACGAGCCCAGCCAACGTGTAGCAAAGGGCAATGCCCTCGCACAACCAATGTGACAGGCGCTGTTTCGACAGTGCCATACCAGCGCGAGAGCCACCGTAACAAACAAAGAGCTGATCGGTAGCCCTGAGGTCCTGAGTCCGGCTGAGGTAAACCCCCAAAGCCCGGACGGGACATGACAGGTGAAGGCTCGCCTCTAACTCACCAGCGTGAGGAGGCGGATGAAACACCTGAACTACAATATCCCTGGAGCGAAAAGAGCTCCGGATATTTTTTGGCACGAAGACTGGATTAGGCCTCAGAGTCGCACCGCTATTGACACGAATAGACAAGCACTCAGGCCGCACCGAGAGAGCACAGAGCTCACCCACGCGCTTAGCAGGGTGTTCCAAAGACGCCTGCTCAAGAGGCTCAAACGGGGCCTCGGACAACCGGCCGAGGACCAGTTGGAGGTCCCAACTCGGAGACAGAGAACGTTCCACCGGCTTAAGGCACCGAGCGCCAAGCAGGAAATGCTTCACAAGAGGGTGGCTGAACAACGTAACGCCCTCAAAACCCCTCATGACAAGAGGATATAGCCGCGGCATATACCCTCACCGTCGAAGCCGACAGTCTATCCAAAATAGACTGAAGGAAGGAAAAGGACAGCGTCCAGGGGGCAGGACACCGGTTCCCAGCCCCCCACTTTACACCACTCTTGGAAAATACACCACCTACCCGCGTAACCCGCGATAGTGGAGGGAGCATGCACGTTCCGGATGGTGTCGACCACAGAAGGGTCCATCCTCTCCAGACTCACCCTCTCACCAGCCAACCCATCAGAGGCTGGCCCAGCACAGGGAACTGACACAGAGACCTGTGCGCCTGAGAGAGGGCCCGCGACGACCAAGGAACAGGCCACGGCGGGGCTAACAAGAGCTGGATCAGGACCAGGAACCACACAGCTGTGCCCCAGTCCGGCGCAAACAGGACCAAGGTCCTGCGCTCCCGACGTATCCGCACCAACAACTGACCTATCAGATGTATGGGGGGAAAAACGTACAGAATCCCAGGCGGCCACGGCATCGGTCCCAGACCTGCCCGACTATGTCCGGACGTAATCCCCACTCGTCAGGGTGAGGACCGCCCGCGACATCACCCTGCCGGGGACGTGGAGAGCCCTCAGGCTGCACAGATGGAGAACGCCCATAGCCAGCCGACCGCCGCCCGGTGCAGACGGGGGGAGCGTACTCCTCCCTGTCTGTCGATATACAACGCTGACGTCGTATTGTCCGTCCTGATCAAAACACAGTTTGAGGACCAGAAGGACCGCCTTCAATACCAACACATTGAACGTAGCGCAGACCGGGCAGCATGGTCTTGCCAGCTGCCCCCTACTGCGTTGGCCCGACGCGTCCCCAGTGAGGGAGGCGTTGGTGAAAACCGTGACGTGTGACAGCCTACTGCCCATGGGGACCCCCCTGGTGAGGGCCCCAAGCCCTCCCCAGAGGGCGAGGTCCCCCAGTACTGACACAGGAACCTTAGCCGCTTCCACTTGCCTCTCACCGGGTCTATTGCCATACTGGAAAACCACCTCTGTATCCTCCTCATGAGGTGAAGAGGAGGCCAAGAGGGACCACGGAATGAGCAGATGGCATCATACCGAGCAGGCGCATCACGGACAGTGCCGTAACCGTCCTAGGACGGAACCTCCCAAGCGTGTCGATAACATGCTCTGAGAGGGATGCCCATAGTACTCCACCCGTTGACTGGGAAGAGGAGTACTCTACTTCCAGTCTACAGCAAACCCCAGGCTGGTGAGGAATTCCACCACCTGCCTGGTATGAGACCTGACGATCCACCTTGACCGCCAAGGACCAGAACGTCGTCAGGGCAGAATACACTTCGTAACCCCTGATGACGCAGAGGCCCCAGTGCGGCCTCCACACACTTGGTGAAGATGCTGGGAGCCAGAGAAAAGCCGAACGGCAGCCTCTGGTACTCATACGCAAAGGAAGCAAAGGAAGCGTAGGTAAGCCCTAGGATGGAAGATCGGGGATGCGATTACGCATCCTACAGGTCTATGGAGGAGAACCAGGCCCCCACCTGACAGTGTTCAACAGGTAGGAGACGGTCCAAAATGCTGACCTTCCCATGGGACATTATTTTGCAAATAGTTTCTTGTGTTTTGTGTCACTGCACCCTCACCTATCCTGTCGGTGGCCTAGTGTTGCGTCTCCCCACTGGGGTACGTAACATAAATGGGGGCTCGTTAGTGGGCAACGGACAGTTGGTGTTGGTGTGTGGTGGGCACGTTAGTTGGGTTGGTTTTTGGTAGTAATTTGATCTGTGTATGTTTGCGCTGGTGTCTCTTTGTAGACATGACGTCTTTTAGTGTGGAGGGGTTTCTGGGTGATCCCTCAGTTGATCATTTGGATCAGTGTAGGAAGGAAGATCTATGTGCTATCGCCTCACATTTTCAGGTCAGCCTTGCAAAGAGTCTGGCAAAGGCTGATCTGAGAGAGGAGGTAGTACGGCTACTGGTGTATAAGAAGGTGCTCGGTGCAGGTGAAGGTGCGTCTGCTATTCCTTCTCGTTCTGGTTCAGATGAGGATCAGGAGGAAGGAGTAGCTGAGATGGTAGAACCACTTACAGACGGGTTGGAGGATAAGCCTCCCTTCCCGTCTCCAATGCCCAGACGTGCTTCACCCTTCCCTAGTGGGAGTACTGGGGAGGAGGACAGTCTTAAATTGAGTTTAGCATGGTTGCAATTTGAGGAGAGGAAGGAGGAGAGAGAGAGAGAATATAGTCATCGGTTGGCTATTAGAAAAATGGAGCTGGAGACTGAGAACCGCCGGGTGGATGCTGAGAAGGAGGTTAAGTTGAAGCAACTGGAGCTCGACGCTGCTATGACTGGGAGTCCTGCTCAACCCTCTTCCACGGCTGTGGGGGCTTACGATGTGAGTAGACTAATATCTCTTGTACCTCAATTTCGTGAGGCGGAGGTAGACTCCTATTTTAATGCTTTTGAGCGAGTTACTACCTCTTTAAAGTGGCCTAAAGAGGTCTGGGCTCTCTTGCTCCAATGTAAGCTCACTGGGAAAGCCCAGGAGATTTTGTCTGCCCTCCCTCTCAGCGACAGTTTGTCTTATGACATAATCAAGATGGCTGTACTTCGTGCCTATGAGTTAGTGCCGGAGGCATATAGGCAAAAATTCCGAGCTCACAAAAAGTTACCTGGCAGGACTTTTGTGGAGTTCGCTCGTGAGAAGGAGTCTCTATTTTTTCGGTGGTGTAAGGCGAGTGACGTGTCTGATTTTAATGCACTGTCTGAGTTACTGTTGCTGGAGGAGTTTAAAAATAGTCTGAATGACCGTTTGGCTACATATCTGAATGAGCAAAAAGTGGGTACGTTGGCTCAGGCTGCAGTACTCGCTGACGAGTTTGTGCTAACTCATTGACAGTTCTTTGGTACACTACGTCATGAGGGTAGGACCTTTTATGCCTCTGCTCACACTCCAGCTAGGTCACACGTTAGTCCGCCGCAGATCCGCCGTAGTGGCTATGTTGGACAGACTAGTCCGCCCGCTCGGTGTCTCCCCGCTACAAGGAGGAGCGGGAGTGTTTTTACTGTCATCAGGTGGGCCACCTTATAAGTGACTGTGTTGTTTTGAGACGCAAGGGGCAGTCTCAGACAGATGGACGATTCGGCGGGGTACACTAGCCTCTGAGGCAACACTGTTACCCAGGACTCGTGGTAAGCTGGTAGTTGCCCAGAGTGAAGACGCTGGTTTGGCCACATATTCTGTTACTGCTCCTGCTCCAGGGATAGCTGGAAGCAGAGAGGTGGTCAGTTCTTGTGTGAATAATGTTCGGTCAATGGGCAGCCCTTTGAGGCTGTTGAGGAAGCAGCTGATGGGAGAGACTCTTCACGACACGGGCATGGGACCAACACAATCCACTAGCACATGCTCAAACGGCTCCCCCATAGCTGGGATTGGGTGAAGCGGGGCAGGTTTAATAACCTGATTAGGCTTCCCTGTAACTTGACACACATGACAAGTGACAAGTATTACAGAATCTGGTCACATCCCTCTTTAATCCGGGCCAAAGAAAATGCTTTAAAACCCTGTCATATGACTTGGTGATGCCTAGATGTCCTGACCAAGGATGATCATGAGCTAAAGACTAAACAGACTGGCGATACTGTGTAGGCACAACAATCTGTGTAACATAACTCCACTCACTATCAAAATCCATCCATGATCTCCACCTCCGCATTAGCACATCACTCTCAACAAAATAGGCCACTTCCTTGTTCTTAGCTGTCTCTGGAGCAAGAGCAGCAGCAAAACACGTGGCTAAACTAGCATCTTCCTTCTGAGCAACGATCAGATTACCTCGAGTCATGGGCAAATGAGTTGTCTCAGAGGTGAGCGTATCCTGCTGAAGCGCTATACTGTCACTCGTCTCAACAGCAGGTTGAGCAAACATAAGTGGGGAAATAGGCGCGCCAGACAACTTAGTAGCTAGCACAGTCTCCGACAGGTCAACTACTTCACCTAACTTACGTGCTTGAGCACGGGTGACTGCACAAACTCTAAACACCTCAGGGAACTGTTGCGCCAACACATCTGGACGCAAAACCTTAGGGCGCTCCAAAACCTCCAAAATGGGCATAACTCTGCCACCAGCGATGTCATTTCCCAACAGGAAAGTGACACCTCTCACCGGTAACGCCGGGCGTATGCCCACCTTGAACACCCCCTGTGCTAAACCACAGTTTAAATGTACCTGATGGAGGGGCACCGACACAAAACCCATCTCGATCCCCTGCACCAACACACTTGAGCCATTTGACGACTCATCACTAAACGGAAGCACGTCTGACAAGATAAAAGACTGTGCTGCCCCAGTATCTCTCAGTATGCGCACCGGACGCTGGTCCAACTCACTACCACTGAGAGAAACCATGCCGTCCAACATAAACGGTTCGTAACTGGGCTCCAGGCCGTCACACATTTTTGTGGGGACTACTGACCGAGGAGCTATCACCGTCTGCACCAAACCAACCTCCTTTGGTCGTCTATTTGGCGTAGACTGCTTGTGTTTGAACGCAAAACAGTCCTCCCTAATGTGACCCACCCGATGACAATGAAAACATTCTCGCTCCTCCTTGTAGCGGGGAGATAATAAACGTGGTGGGCTAGTGTGCATCTTAGCTGGAGTCTGAGCAGAGGGATAAAAACCTCTAACCTCATGTCGTAAAGTACCAAACGACTGTCTATGAGTCAGCACAAACTCGTCAGCGAGTACTGCAGCCTGTGCCAACGTCTCAACTTTCTGCTCATTGAGATATGTTACCAAACGGTCATTCAGACTATTTTTTAATTCCTCCAGTAACATCAACTCAGACAGAGAATTAAAATCAGCTACATCACAAGCCCTACACCACCGATGAAATAGAGATTCCTTCTCACGAGCAAACTCCACAAAAGTTCTGCCAGGCAACTTTCTGTAAGTGCGAAATTTCTGCCTGTACGCCTCTGGCACTAACTCGTAGGCTCTAAGTACAGCCGTCTTGATTATGTCATAAGACAAACTGTCGCTGAGAGGGAGGGCAGACAAAATCTCCTGGGCTTTCCCAGTGAGCTTCCATTGGAGCAAGAGAGCCCAGACCTCTTTAGGCCACTTCAAAGAGGTAGCAACTCGCTCAAAAGCATTAAAATAGGAGTCTACCTCCGCCTCACGAAATTGAGGTACTAGAGATATAAGTCTACTTACATCATAAGCCCCCACAGCCATGGAAGAGGGTTGAGCAGGACTCCCAATTTTAGCAGCTTCAAGCTCCAGCTGCTTCATCTTAATTTCAGCGTCCCACCGGTGGCTGTCAGCCTCTAGCCGGCGGGCCTCAGCCTCCAACTCTAGCCGGCGGGCCTCAGCCTCCAACTCCATCCTCCTGACAGCTAACCTGTGACTATTCTCCTCCTTCTGTGCCTCGAATTGCAACTGTGCCAAACTTAACTTAAGACTGGCCTCCTCAGTACTCCCACTAGGGAAGGGTGAAGCATGTCTGGGCACTGGAGACGTGACACCCGAAAGGGGAGGCTTATCCTCTACCCCGTCTTTAACTGGGTCTACCATCTGAGGTACCTCTTCCTCCCGCTCCCCGTCTGAGCCAGAATGAGGTGAAGAAATAAAAGATGCACCATCACCCGTACCGAGCACCTTCTTATATATCAGTAGCCGTACTACCTCCTCTCTCAGGTCAGCCTTTGCCAGGCTCTTCGCAAGACTGACCTGAAAATGCGAGGCTATGGCACATAGATCCTCCTTCCTACACTGATCCAAATTATCAACTGAGGGATCACGCAGAAACTCCTCCACACTAAAATATGTCATGTCTACAAAGAGACACCAGCGCAAACATACACAGATCAAACTACTACCAAAAACCAACCTATCTAACGTGCCCACCGCACACCAACACCAACTGTCTGTTGCCCACTAACGAGCCCCGATTTATGTTACGTACCCCAGTGGGGAGACGCAACACAAGGCCACAGACAGGGTAGGTGAGGGTGCAGTGACACTAAAACGCATGAGACAATTTGCAAAATAATAATATTTATTTTACAAAATTCAAGTCAGCAACACAGAGAGCAAGGAGGACTTACCAGTGAGCACCAAATGAAATATCGAAAAGAAATAAAAGCCCACCCCCCCTTACAGGCGCGGATGCCCCAAAGTACAGGTGGTGGTGCTCACTTATAAAGCTGGTGTCTTTAACAGTAGGTCACCTACGTGATGCAAAATGTAGACCCAGGGTATCTTCCTGTCCTCAATGTCCCTGTGTGCGAAACAAAATATTAATATATAAGAAAAACAATCACCATAAGCTGGGTGACGAGGAATAAACAAATACACAAACAGGTTATGGGCAAAACAGAAATGTACAACAGGCAGGATCACAAAAGGTACAATACTATAGGGAATGGCAAAAAAAACAGAGCCTTGACCAGCTCTCACACAAACATGAGCTCAATAGAGCTTTAACTAGCTCATGCACCAAAACATGAGCTCAACAGAGCTTTAACTAGCTCATGCACCAAACATGAGCTCAACAGAGCTTTAACTAGCTCACACACCAAACAATGAGATCAACAGAGCTTTAACTAGCTCACACACTAAACAATGAGAGCGCTACCACAACACCACCAGATATAATTACCAACATACACCGACAGAGCTCTGGCTAACACTGCACACACAGGGATATTTGAAGGGATGTGGAGGTTAATTGCCTGACGAGCCTCAGCTGCTGCTACTGCTGCTGCTGCTGTTTGGAGTGAGATGGTGATTGACCCTGAGAGATAGATAGGTTACACAGGAGGGAGACAAAAAAACAACAATACAACCTGCCTACATACATAACACATATTATATATATATATAATACCCTATACAACACAATATAATATTACATGCATACATACATAATGGTATAAGGACAGAGTCCGTAACACTTCCCCCCCCCAAGGAGTCAGCCCATGGCTGACTAAAACATAACACCATCAACACCATAAAAATAAACACTCAACCGTCCCCAACAGCAAAACACCTCCCAACGAGCTAACCTCGAGAAAGGGCATCGGCAAACACATTATCTGTGCCCTTCTTGTGACGGATCACAACATTATACCCCTGCATAAGCAGAGACCACCGCATCAACTGCTGGGGTTGTGGTTATACATGCGGTGCAAAAAAACAAGTGGGTTGTGGTCTGTGTGGACAACCACAGGCTCCACACTTGACCCCACATAAACCTCAAAAAATTGGAGCGCAAGCAGCAATGCCAACGTCTCCTGCTCTATTGTAGAGTAGCGTGTCTGGCGGCCACTAAACTTCTTCGAGAAGTAGCCCACAGGATGGACCAAACCCTCCGAATCCACCTGCGTCAGAACCGCCCCAGCACCAACACAACTCGCATCAACCTCAACAGAGAAAGGTCTACCAAAATCAGGAGCATTAAGGACTGGAGCGCTACACAAAAGGGCCTTACAGCTTTCAAAAGCCGCTTGACACTTGTCTGTCCACACATAAGACACCAAGGGACTGATCAGGTCAGTCAGAGGGGCTGCAACCAAGGAGAAATTCTTACAGAACCCCCTGTAGTAACCTGTCATCCCGAGAAAGCGACGTAGCTCCCGCCGTGTGGTCAGTACTGGGAATAAGGTTATGGCCTCTACCTTGGCCTCAAGAGGACGCACCTTACCACCGCCCACCTGTTTTCCCAGGTAGGTCACTCCTTGCCTTATCGAACTCGCATTTTGCCAAGTTCAGTGTCAGAGAAGCGTCTGCCAACCGCTGGAACACCGTTCTCAGTGAGCTCACGTGAGCAGACCAACTCAATGAATGCACCACCACATTGTCCAGGTATGCCGTACAGTTGGGCACATCTCCCAACACTATGTTGACCAGTCTTTGAAACGTTGCCGGTGCGCTTCGCATCCCGAACGCCATCACCGAATACTGCAGGAAAGCATTGGGCGTAGCAAACACAGATATTTCAGAGGCCCTTGGCGAGAGTGGCACCTGCCAATAACCTTTTAAAAGATCCAATTTCGTCACATACAGGGCTGACCCAATGGTATCCACACAATCATCCACGCGTGGCATAGGAAAAGAATCAGGAATGGTTACTGCATTCACTTTTCGATAATCAGTGCAAAACCGATGAGTGGTGTCTGGTTTCGGAACCAACAGGCATGGTGAGCTCCATGGACTCAAACTGTGATGTGCCAAATTATGCTCCAATAAATATGCCACCTCCTGCTTCATTATTTCCCTTTTCACCGCATTTACCCTATAAGGATGCTGTTTGACTGGCCTTGCATTACCGACATCAATGTCGTGTTCCAGAACGGTAGTGCGGGTTGGGACATCTCCAAACAAAACAGGATAACTGTGAATGAGCGCCACCATGTCAGCTTCCTGCTCCTTACCCAAGTGTGGCATCAGGGAGGGAAGGTTCAACAACATCTCCGAGTTGCACAAGCGAGGAGTTTGTTGCTGGACCTTACAACCACTCAAACCATCCTCATCACCCATTGGCAGAGTAGAAGGAACAGAAATCACAGCCACTGCTACTGCAGCTCCCACAGCGGCCCCTGGGGGCGTACTTTGTTTCTCCAGCTGCAGGTTGTCCCTGGGAAGATAACGCTTCAACATATTAATGTGACAACATAGTCAGTATCACTCAACTTCTTCTCGATAGCATAAGGGCCAAAAAAACGAGCACTCAAAGAAGAGCCAGGGACGGGCAACAAAACTAAAACCAAGTCGTCAGACTGGAAAGAACGTGGAAGCGCTTTTCTGTCAAACTGCCGTTTCATTGAACCCTGAGCAGCAGAGAGACTCTCCCTAGCGACACTACATGCCTCATGCAGCCGCTCCTTAAACCTACACACATAGTTCAAAACCCCGCTCTTTGGAGGTATGGTGTGCAGAGCCTCCCCCATAAGTTGATCCTTTAATACCCTTAAAGGACCTCTCACTGAAGGCCCAAACACCATCTCTGCTGGGCTAAAACCCAGTGATTCCTGAACCGTTTCTCGCACAGCAAACAGAGCTAGGGGAACACCTTCATCCCAGTCTCTACCGCTCTCCATACAATACTTGCGCAACACTGACTTGAAGGTCTGATGCCACCTTTCCAGGGCACCTTGCGACTCAGGGTGATACGCACTTGAGATCTAATTCTATACCGTGGCGGTATAGGCTTAACAGCCCACCAGCCACCCGCTGGGCCGACTCACCTCATGGCGTCGGCCAGGCGGGGCACTGTTTCAACATGCCAGAGGCAAAGGACTGATGCCACCTGCTTCATAAACACAGAGCACCAGTGGTGGTTGCAACCAGCAACCTCCACTGTGGTGTGCACCCATGAAGGGGTTAATGAATAAATGAACTAAAACACCACCAATACACTGTAGAATGGGCTAGCCCATACACACAATGTTAAGGGGATGCAGACCAGAGAACACCAGTCCTGCATACCATTCATAATATTCACAAAAAGCACACCAGCCCTAGGCCTCAGCCCATTCACCCATGAAAAAGGTAAACAAGCCCCTGTCAATACTCCCAACAGTAGACACCGATTGACCGTCAGCATGAATGGTTAAGAGGAGGGAAGACCTTTTAGAAAGACAGCCCTCAGCGGGGAATCAAAAACAGAAACGAACCCAGCATATAGCATAGCGTTAGCTGCGCGCTCCAGGATAACCGGGAAAACAACAACGTTTACCCAGATATCCTGCCCCTTGCGCCAATACACAACTCGGTTGTCTCCCGGGACAACTCGAGCAGCATCACTAACGCCAGCATTGTTATGCCTAGTGGCGCAGATCCTACCTGGGCGCGAGTTAGCCCGATAGCTAAACATCGCGTGACATCCCTCGATCTGCTGTCAAAAGACGAGGAAACCCCAGGACAGGCCCGACACGCCGTTGGAACATGCCAAGAAGATTCCAGGGGCTGGAAAATCTCCGGCGAAACCCAACATTGTTCAATTTCTCTCTGCATTTCATCAACAGCTAGTTACATGGGATGCAAAGCACGTCCATGATGGAAAACAAAAAAGAGGAAGGGCGAGTGTGACCACGCCTGGTGCCTTATAGGGGGGCACTGGGACGGGGCCTGGTCAAGTGCATGGGTGCTTTGTTTTCGTTAATAAAGTACAGTAGGTACTGGAGATGAGGTATATCTCGATATGGCGAAAGAGCGAGACGCGATTCGCCAGTACGACCATATAACAAACAAGTAACTTCAACAAAGTTTTTAGGGATCTTAGTTGATGATAAACTCAATTGGAAAAAACACATTGATCGAAAACGCAATGAAGTCAGTAGGTATAATTAGGAAGGTGTTCATTGATAAATAGAAGTTGTTTTTTAATCCTGTATTATAGTCTGATCTTTCCTTACATATCTTATTGTAACATAATATGGGCTATAGCACTCATTCATCTCATCTTAAAAGAATTATTTTACTTCAAAAAAGATTTGTTAGACTGGCAACCCTCTCAGATCGATTTGAACCATCTGCTCCTCTTTTCAAGAAACTAAACATTCTGACTGTGTCTGGGGTTAATTCTTTACAGATATGTATATTTGTGTACAAATGCATTTATGATCATCACAATCTACCAAATGGTTTTAATCATTCATATGTTACACATCAGTCCAGGGACCTGCATATACCTTATTGTGGTACTTCACTTAGGCAGTTCTCAGTGAGGTATAGAGGGTCCAATCTTTGGAATGCAGCTGATCCTATGCTGAGGAAATCTCCAACTCTGCTTATTTTGAAAGTAAACTACAAAAAAAATTCTCATATCCAAAAGTAGTAGATAGATAAATAGGTCATACATGTAGGTATGCATTTGGTTATGTGGGTGGGTAGGTTTGTAGGCAGGTGGGTGGGTGGTTATGTATTATTATGTACACAGTATACAGTATATGCATGTATGTACTGTGTGTATGTATGTGTTAACACATATCTTTTGAATGTATTACTGGTCTTTTTAAAATAATATGTATATTTTTGTATGTTTTGATTTTACAAAACAGGGGAAGTTCTCGATAAGCCTCTAGGCTTCTAACTTCTCCTTCATGGTTATTATGTATTTACGTATTACGTATTATGTATTTTGTATTTTAAATACAAAAAATACAAAATACTGTATGTACAGTAGCTTTTTTATTTTTGCCAGGGTGCCACCATTTTGAAACTAATTTCAAATCGAAGTGTCGTTCGGAAAAATTCCAACGCTCATCGAAAACTCTCTGTGTCCTCTTCAAAATGGCGTAAAAAAAAAACGACTACAATTCCCGATGTTAAATTTTTCCAAAATGGTCGACAACAGCAAAACTAAAACTAAAATCTATCTAATAACACTTTAACCTATTGGTAAACTAACGTATTGATGATAATATACATTATAACTGCTGTTGTGACATGGTTATGATGTTTATACTTGAATAAGTTTGAAAAATAAAACGATAGACAGATTGATTTATGACGTGATGTCATTTGCGCTCCGCCGATGGACCGCACAGGTGGAAGAGGTTAAGGACCAGCTAGTCTCTAGAATGGGTTCCATAGCTTCCAAAATTCCATTCCAATAATGATGTAGAATAAGGAGGTATCTTACATTTATATTTAGTCATTTAGCTGACATTTTTATCCAAAGTGACGTACGACAAGTCAGCAGGAAGGGTACAAATCTTACAGCTGAGTAACAACCCAGGTGGCCAAAAAGTTCCGGCCCAAGAAGCAGGCCGGAAGAAATTAATCGGCCCAAGTCCGGTTGCCAGAGTCGGCCAAGTAGGCGGCAATGACTGACTGGCCGATTCCAGCCCGAGTACACTGGGCCAGGTCCGGGGTTGCCGGAAGCGGTGAACGTCCGGAATTGGCGGAATCGGCCCAGTAGGCGGCAATGACTGACTGGCCGATTGCGGCCCGAGTACACTGGGCCATGTCCGGGGTTGCCGGAAGCGGTGAACGTCCGGTTGCCTAAAGCAGCCCAGATGCGGCCCAAACACACTGGGCCAGGTCTGGTTGCCGGAAGCCTAGCCGACACTGCCAATGCAATGGTACTACACAGTAAATTCCGCAGAGTACATTTGACTCAAACTGAGTACATTTGATTCAAACTGAGTAAAGAAATTTTACTCAGTTTGAGTGAAATGTACTCAGTTTGAGTCAAATTTACTTTGCGGAATTTACTGTGTACCCAGTATTCTGCCAGAGCTACTCCACTATCTGCCTATGACCATACATTACCGGAAATACAGTAGGAAATGGTTGATTAGTAATACAATGCCACATATTTAAGGACCCTTCCCTTTACCAATGGAGTATTGGCATGTCCCTCATTGAACAATTCAGAAGTTTACATGCTGTCTCCTACCTCACTGAAATATATTCTCAGTGTATGTGCACATTGTACACAATATACACCATTCTGCAGTGAAGCTCAAATATCAAGTAAAGTAACAATTACCCCCATACATGCTACTTTTTCCAGTTAAAAATGACAACTTGAATAGATATTTAAACATTTATTAACAAAAAAATATCACATCCTCCTCTCTGAACCCAACGACAAAGCCTCCAATGAAATGAACCCATTGTTCCCCTGCAACAGCTTCTCCCACAGGGGATATTTGATTAAACACCTGCTATCAGAAGAATATACAGTCAGAAAAAAAGTTCACTGTTTACTACTTAAGTACATTTAAAAGTAGAAACTTTGACTTTTACTCAAGTGTGTACTTTCACTTAAACTTTCATGTTAGTCTAGCTTAGCAACATTTTTTAGGAGAATTAATACAAAAACCGAGTGATATGGCCGTTCAGTTGTAAATGAAAGCCTGCATTTAGTAAGACGTTGTTTATAAATGTCTTTTGGTTTGGTTATGAATGAATGACAGCATCTCTATAGCACAGCTCTATTACTAGGACATAAAGTGCTTTGGAATGACTGTATACATCATTCACAACGGGTGGCCCCAGCAGGAATCAAACCCCTAACCGTGACAGTGTTAGTGCCATGCTCGGAGTGCCAAGCACAAGACCCCAATGTTATGCGGGGCTCTGCTCATAGGCGGGCGGCTCGTGGCGTGGCTCGTAGTCCTGGTTGTAGAAGCAACCGTCGCCCTCCATGGAGACCCCCCTCCTCCCGCGTCACCCCAGCGAGGTGGCGGGTGGCGACCCTGACGAGGTGAGCCATGGTGGGGTGGCGGGGGGCCGGCAGGGGGAGGCCCCTGGCCCTGGGGGGGGCTCCGGAGAAAAGCGCCAGGGGGCCGGGCCGGGAGGCGCCCCTGGGGCACCCCGGGAGGCGTGGGCATAGCCTTACGGACCACGGGGGAATAGGTGACGTGGGGGCGTAGCGTGGCGGGGGTCTGGGGGAGCTGTCGCCGGCCCCGGCGAGGCGTGCTGGTCCCCGACGTGGAGGGGACGGGACTTCCACTCACTGAACTACTGCCCTACACGAAAAGTAAAAAAGGCAAATAAAAAGAACGAACCACAAATTCAACGACAGAAGAGAAGAGGATGAGATAGAGAGAGAGAGAGAGAGAAGAGAGAGAGAGAAGAGAGAGAGAGAAGAGAGAGAGAGAAGAGAGAGAAGGAAAGCAAGATAACAAAATACAACAAGAGCCACAGTATGGAAGCAAATGAGTGACAAGTATTTGAATTTGATCAGACACCGAATTTATAGCATTGAAAATAATTACTTTGAAAACATGTATCTGAATTGAATTTATAGCATTGAAAATAATTACTTTGAAAACATGTATCTGAATTTTTTCAGACACCAAATTTATAGCATTGAAAATAATTACTTTGAAAACATGTAT
This sequence comes from Notolepis coatsorum, assembly GCF_963971535.1. Lineage (NCBI taxonomy): Eukaryota > Metazoa > Chordata > Actinopteri > Aulopiformes > Paralepididae > Notolepis > Notolepis coatsorum. The sequence goes on from NC_140182.1 coordinate 76,365,059, forward strand.
CTGATTTTTGAATTTTATCAGACACCGAATTTATAGCATTGAAAATAATTACTTTGAAAACATGTATCTGAATTTTTTCAGACACCGAATTTATAGCATTGAAAATAATTACTTTGAAAACATGTATCTGAATTTTTTCAGACACTGAATTTATAGCATTGAAAATAATTACTTTGAAAAATGTATCTGAATTTTTTCAGACACCGAATTTATAGCATTGAAAATAATTACTTTGAAAATCATGTATCTGAATTTTTTTGCTCCGAATTTACCTATGTGAAATAAAAATTCAATGTAAAAAATTCGAATGTATAATAAAATTCAATGTAAAAAATTCGATGCATAATTGCAGTGTATAAAATTCGATGTAAAAAACCATCATCCGGGCTACCCAGACAGGATAAGCAATCGAGCCTGGATGCAATCGAATTGACTTCTGGCCTATCACTGCACGGCTTTGTCAGTCATGTGATCACACCAACCCGGGAGAAAGATGGCGGTATATATACATATGTTGGGGAGAGAATATACATACGGTGGGGAGGAGACTGTACATTAGGAGGGGGTGGGTGGGAGAGAAATATACATACGGTGGGGAGAGAATATATACATACGGTGGGGAGGAGACTGTACATTAGGAGGGGGTGGGAGAAAATATATACATACGGTGGGGAGGAGACTGTACATTAGGAGGGGATGGGTGGGAGAGAAATATACATACGGTGGGGAGAGAATATATACATACGGTGGGGAGGAGACTGTATATTAGGAGGGGGTGGGAGAGAAATATACATATGGTGGGGAGAGAATATACATACGGTGGGGAGGAGACTGTACATTAGGAGGGGGTGGGAGAGAATATATACATACGGTGGGGAGGAGACTGTACATTACGAGGGGGTGGGAGAGAAATATACATATGGTGGGGAGAGAATATATACATATGGTGGGGAGAGAATATATACATACGGTGGGGAGGAGACTGTACATTAGGAGGGGGTGGGTGGGTGGGAGAGAAATATACATATGGTGGGGAGAGAATATATACATACGGTGGGGAGAAGACTGTACATTAGGAGGGGGTGGGAGAGAAATATACATATGGTGGGGAGAGAATATATACATATGGTGGGGAGAGAATATATACATACGGTGGGGAGGAGACTGTACATTAGGAGGGGGTGGGTGGGTGGGAGAGAAATATACATATGGTGGGGAGAGAATATATACATACGGTGGGGAGGAGACTGTCTATTATATGTATATTTCTCTCCCACCCACCCCCTCCTAATGTACAGTCTCCTCCCCACTGTATGTATATATTCTCTCCCCATCATATGTATATATTCTCTCCCCACCGTTCTCTTGGTTTAAAAAGTTTAAGACCAGGGTGAGGCCAGGCTATGGATGGCTTTGAAGGTGAGGAGTAGTGTTTTGAAGTTAATGCGTTCCTTGATCGGGAGCCAGTGGAGGGAGTGGAGGACAGGAGTGATGTGTTCGCGGGACCGGGTGTTAGTGAGGAGGCGGGCAACTGAGTTTTGGACCATCTGCAGTTTATGGAGGGAGCGGGAGGTGATGCCAGTGAGGAGGGAGTTACAGTAGTCCAGGAGGGAAAAGATGAAGGCGTGTATGAGGGATTCAGCAGCAGGGGGTAGAGGCAGTGACGGATTTTGGCAATGTTGCGGGGGTGAAAATATGAAGTTTTGACAATGGAGCGGACATGGGGTCAAATGAGAGGGTGGGGTCGAGGATGACACCGAGGTTGCGGACTAGGGGGGAGGGGGTGATGGTGGAGTCATTGATGGTGAGTGTGATGTAATACAATAATTTATACTGTAGCATTACAAACCATTTGACAGCCAGGTCCTGCACCTCCGTTCTTGTCCTCTAGGAGCCATCGCAGCATGGCCAAGACCTTCCTCATCCAGCATACTGTCCGCGTGTAGCTTATTGCCAGCGGAAGAGTGCAAGAATGCTTCCGCATTCGTCACCGCACGCCAGTACGGTAATGCGCCTTTCCTTTCGCCCCGCTCAGACAAATGCATGTAGTACATTGCAACACAACGCAGCATTTCCGCGGCTGTCTTTAACTAGCAGGACGCTAGTGGGCTAGTCGCTAAAATATATAATTGTACCAACACAGATATTAGGCAGTACACACATTGTCCTGCAATACATGTACAGTGAATGCACAGCTACATTCGCCATATATTTCTATCGCTGCTGTGGTCTACAGTGAAATGCAATATTATTATTATTATTGTAAAGATTATCATTACAATCGCAGCCTGGAGGCAATGTTACAAGTGTACGAGGGTTGTGTGCAAAGAGCACAGCCTCTCAATTTGCACAACGTGCACAAAATAATAATTGTAATGATCTTTACAATAATAATAATATTGCATTTCACTGTAGACCGCAGCAGCGATAGAAATATATGGCGAATGTAGCTGTGCATTCACTGTACATGTATTGCAGGACAATGTGTGTACTGCCTAATATCTGTGTTGGTACAATTATATATAAAACGATATATATATTTGAGCGACTAGCCCACTAGCGAGGCAACCTCCTGCACCATCGCAGCAGCGCCGAGCGTGGTGATACAAGCGGGCTGCTCTGAGGAAAGGAGCCCCTTCACGCTAGTGGGCTAGTTGCTCAAATATATATCGTTTTATATATAATTGTACCAACACAGATATTAGGCAGTACACACATTGTCCTGCAATACATGTACAGTGAATGCACAGCTATATTCGCCATATATTTCTATCGCTGCTGCGGTCTACAGTGAAATGCAATATTATTATTATTGTAAAGATCATTACAATTATTATTTTGTGCACGTTGTGCAAATTGAGAGGCTGTGCTCTTTGCACACAACCCTCGTACACTTGTAACATTGCCTCTCCAGGCTGCGATTGTAATGATAATCTTTACAATAATAATAATAATATTGCATTTCACTGTAGACCGCAGCAGCGATAGAAATATATGGCGAATGTAGCTGTGCATTCACTGTATGTATTGCAGGACAATGTGTGTACTGCCTAATATCTGTGTTGGTACAATTATATATAAAACTATATATATTTTAGCGACTAGCCCACTAGCGTCCTGCTAGTTAAAGACAGCCGAGGTTGAGTAGTTTCTTCTGATATCACTTTCAAACTCCAAGTGATTCGTTGCAATGTACGCGGAAATGCTGCGTTGTGTTGCAATGTACTACATGCATTTGTCTGAGCGGGGCGAAAGGAAAGGCGCATTACCGTACTGGCGTGCGGTGACGAATGCGGAAGCATTCTTGCACTCTTCCGCTGGCAATAAGCTACACGCATACTGTCCTTCTGAAGCTCTGAAGTCATTAGTGGCCATGAACCTAAAGAGAGAGAGCGAGAATACGTTAGTATATAGTCTAAGGCCAGTGATTCTCAATATTATTTTGCATATCTAGGACCTCTAATTTAGTCCATGTCATGCACATCTACATACAATATACTGTAGCATTACAAACCATTTGACAGCCAGGTCCTGCACCTCCGTTCTTGTCTTCTAGGAGCCATCGCAGCATGGCCAAGACCTTCCTCATCCAGCATACTGTCCTTCTGAAGGTCTGAAGTCATTAGTGGCCATGAACCTAGAGAGAGCGAGAATACGTTAGTAGATAGTCTAAGGCCAGTGATTCTCAATATTATTTTGCATATCTAGGACCTCTAATTTAGTCCACGTCATGCACATCTACATACAATATACTGTAGCATCCATCAACACAGGATGACTCTTTCCAGCTGTTGAAATGAAAGTCCCAGATTGAAAAGTATATATATACACAGTCACACACACAATAAAACATTTTATACATCACTTACTGTACAAGCATGACCACTTGAAGATCTTGAAGACTTGGTAGATCTTGACCGTCTTGGGAGAGAGAGAGAGAAGGCATTACAGGATGACTCTTTGAAAATGATGTCCCAGATTAAAAAGTATATATTATATATACACAGTCACACACACAATAAAAAAAATGTATACATCACTTACGACCATTTGAAGTAGTTGTTCTTGAGCCGTCTTCTGCGTTCATCTCATTGATGAGATCCAGCATTGTAACAGTATATTTGCAACAATGAAATTATATATTTTATTACAACTCTATCAGCTGAGTAACAATATTCATCAAAGTGTTGCGTGTTACAGCGTAGGTTAGTTTATTAGTGCATGGCAGTAGGGTTAGCATACTTTTCACACTATAAGCCCCACCTGAATGATAGCCCGTTGGCAGCTCCCGGTACAGTATGTACCCCAACGTTAGCTCTCATAACGTTAGCCAGTTAGCAGCTCCGGGTACAGTAGGTACCAAAAGTTAGCTCTCATAGTCATAACGTTAGCCAGTTAGCAGCTCCGGGTACAGTAGGTACCAAAAGTTAGCTCTCATAGTCATAACGTTAGCCAGTTAGCAGCTCCGGGTACAGTATAGGTACCAAAAGTTAGCTCTCATAGTCATAACGTTAGCAGCTCCGGGTACAGTATGTACCCCAACGTTAGCTCTCATAACGTTAGCCAGTTAGCAGCTCCGGGTACAGTTGGTACCAAAAGTTAGCTCTCATAGTCATAACGTTAGCAGCTCTGGGTACAGTATAGGTACCAACGTTAGCTAGTCATACCGTTAGCCAGTTAGCAGCTCCGGTAGTTTGCAGATCCCGCCAGTTTCATAATATCGAGCTAATAACGTTACAGTAGTCACTGAAAACACAGACTAAACAGCACTCATTTATAGCACGCATTACTTATAAATAATAAAATATATGTGTTGCACAATTACCTGAGGAGAAGATGCAATTCCGTTGCTCACGACGTGGTGCAGGCTCTGTCTGTAGCGCGCTTCAATTGAAATTTCAAACCGGGATCCCCCACAATGCAACGCATCAGTGTTGCCAGATTTGAGAGTCTGCCTTCATCTGACAAACCTTTGATAATAATGGGCGGTTCGGATATTGTTAATCCGCTCTGGCAACCATGCTATCCTTGTTTCTCCGCACAGACTGACCACGGTTTTGATTGATTGATTGAAAACTTTGTTAACAGATTGCAGAATGGGTACAATACAGTACAGCTCAATACATACAATTGATAAGGGCATGCAGACCAGAGAAAGACGTTCGTCTTGTTTACATCAGGGACCCCCATTTTCAATTCATCATAACATGACATGTGACATACAGATAGACACTTCTATATATTTATGACATACCAGATTTGCAAATACAGTAGGCCTACTGTTTGTGATACAAAAAGAGTCTAGAAAAGAGAGTATATATTTGACGTAGAACCGTACATTATAGGTGGGGGGGTAGGAGGGGTGGGGGGGGGGACACTGTACAACTGCACAAGCACAACTGTACATTGGAATATTGACAAAACCATGTTTGGTACTTTACTGTACATTGGAGGGGGTTGGGTTAGGACATTTACAGGGGCCAGTTTCGAATTGCAGTCTCCCGTAGGTGTTCTTTGAGAGTGTTTTGAAAGTGGGTAGTGATTCACATTCCTTTACATCTTTGGGTAGGGCGTTCCACATTGATGTGGCATAATTGCGAAACGTGTTTAGTCCCTGTTTGAGCCGAATCTGGGTTTAACATGATTTGTGGAGCTCCCATGGTGTTGTGGTCGTGGTATTCACTGACCTTTGGGAAGTATTTTGACATGTACACATATACCTTGGTCGTGTATGTATCTTGTAGACAGGCCCATTGCAAGTTGCTGTACTCTGTCGTCTACTCTAAGCCATCCTAGGTTGTCACATTGGCAGGGGCGAGGTGGGTTCTAGAAATAAGGTCAAGCAGTAGTCTGACCAGTTTGTTTTGAGATGTTTGTGTAGCAGGGTGGATTATCCCTACTTTATGAGATGTACACTGTCACCAGGTAGGGGGGAACGCAGCAGATCTGAGTCCAACTGGATCTCCGACTTTAGTGCAGGAGTGGAGCTTTAGCAGAGGGTCACAGCCTCTTCACCCTGCTCCCCTCTGGGAGAAGGCTGAGGATCCCAAAGGCTGTGAAAGCTCGACACAGACTGAGCTTCTTCCCCTCAGCCGCCAGGCTGATCAATGCCTCAGGTCCCCCCCCCCCCCCTGTACCCCCCCCCCCCCCTCCCCCCCTCTGCCCCCAAGTGACACTGGCACAATGACACTGACTGCACTGCACTAGTCCGTACTGGATCCCTGCACTCTTCACTTTATATATATATATGTATTTATTGATTAATCCCCCACTGCACTGTTTCGTTTCTTGTCTGTGTTGGTGTTGTTTTCTGTGAAAAAAGAAAGGAAATGCATACACTGTATTGCTGCAACAATTACCAATGTGTTTTACACAAATGGCTAAATAAAGGAATCTGAATCCGATTCTGAATCTGGGGCCTAGGATTTACTAACCTAGTGTGCTGGTCCAGCTTTAACAAATTATCTCTGTATCTTTTCAATGTAAATAATAAATCAGTAACCAGTATTGTTATGTTAGCTACTGAGCTGCTGCAGGCCTTAACCACAGTATTATGTTAGCTATGAGCTGCTAACTATAGAGGCCATAACCACAGTATTACATATACTCTTGTTAGCTTTATGAGGCTACATCAACACGCTCCTATGAGTGCAGCATATGCAGCTTTATGAGGCTACATCAACATCCTATGAGTGCAGCTATAATGTTAGCTTTATGAGGCTACATCAACATGCAGGCTCCTATGAGTGCAGCTATTTAAAGGCCTTAACCACAGTTGTTATGTTAGCTACTGAGCTGCTGGTTAAAGGCCACAGTGTTGTTATGTTAGCTACTGAGCTGCTGCAGGCCGTAACCACAGTATTATGTTAGCTATGAGCTGCTAACTATAGAGGCCATAACCACAGTATTACATATACTCTTGTTAGCTTTATGAGGCTACATCAACACGCTCCTATGAGTGCAGCATATGCAGCTTTATGAGGCTACATCAACATCCTATGAGTGCAGCTATAATATTAGCTTTATGAGGCTACATCAACATGCAGGCTCCTATGAGTGCAGCTATTTAAAGGCCTTAACCACAGTTGTTATGTTAGCTACTGAGCTGCTGGTTAAAGGCCTTAACTACAGTGTTGTTATGTTAGCTACTGAGCTGCTGCAGGCCTTAACCACAGTATTATGTTAGCTATGAGCTGCTAACTATAGAGGCCATAACCACAGTATTACATATACTCTTGTTAGCTTTATGAGGCTACATCAACACGCTCCTATGAGTGCAGCATATGCAGCTTTATGAGGCTACATCAACATCCTATGAGTGCAGCTATAATATTAGCTTTATGAGGCTACATCAACATGCAAGCTCCTATGAGTGCAGCTATTTAAAGGCCTTAACCACAGTTGTTCTGTTCTGTTAGGGGCTCTGCTTGGCATCACACTGCACTCCCTCGCGTACGTGCACGCGCACTGAATAAAATTCCACAAAATATACCTTTAATACCAGTATTAGTCTGACCACACCCCTCATCAGCTTACCTTCATAAGCAGGTGTGTGGTCACCTGCTCTCCTCCTTCTCGCTTTCACCACAAGGAAGTGCCTCGGTAGTACCCCACTTGACGTGTTGTTAGTTGAAAAGAGTTGTGACTGGTTTACATTGTGCTTAATCTTTTCTTCTCTCACATCTGTTGTACAAGAAAAGGTTGGGTCATAATGTATTCCGCGGAGAGTAGACCCGCTAGACCTACTCTTCACCACCGGTTCTCCATTCCCGCCTCCGTCGTGCGCCTCGGTGCTGGGCTGTTGCCACTCTCGTGGTTGTCGACCCAGCCCGGGAGACTGCCGGTGGATAGTTTGCCTCACCGAAGAGCCGAGGGTTCGGTGCCGTCGCTTCGGCGATGGCCTGATCTCGACTCTGGTTCCTCTGGTTCTGGGGAATCGCCCGTTGGTGAACGGGGGGTTGTTTTGGAGCCAGGGGATTTGCGATGCAAACTTTTCGCGTCTGCTCGCTCGCGTCGCAAGATGGTGGCGTGCAGACGCGAACGGCCTGGGTTTGGGGAGCTGCTGGAGACCAGCAAAGATGCGTCCGGCTCGGGATTTCCGATGGAGACTGAGGACTTCATGGACGAGGCGGACGGATTTTTGTATGAGGGCCCCGTGGAGGAGAGTATCCCTCCTCAGGAGACCCCGGAGGGGGGGGAAATGGCTCCATGGGGCGCCCTGTTCGAGGATGTCGAGGAACCACCTTGGCCTCATCGGCAGGATGCCCTACTGTCGGCCACATCAGATTGTGGCTCCTTGACCAGTCGCAGCCTGCTGTATGTGAGGGATGCGGGGTCGGTGGAGGAAGGTTCGCAGGGGGAACTGCGGGCCTTGTTTCCCGAGCTCATGGCGGTAGCCGCCACCGCAAACGGTGTGCCGCTGCCGCTGCCATTGCCTGCACCTGTCCCTGATGACCTCATAGGCCATCCCTGGCAGCGTCCCCCAGTGAGAGGCGTGGACGTTGTCTACCCATTTTTCCCATCGATGGGGGCCTATGTTCGTCGGGGTCAGGCGGTGACCAACATCATGGGACTAACTCCTACCTATGTACCAGTTATGCGGGTAGCGGGGTTGGTCAAAGGTATGGGGGAGGGCGTGCCTCGGCTTGACAGTCCGATGGCCGCGCTCCTCTGTCCGGATATGGTGTGGGAACCACTATGCAAGCCGGTCCTCCAGGGGAAATCGGCTAGGCGATTGGCTTATTGGGGTGACCAGTCATTTATCGCTGGTACACAATCGCTGGCTGCGGCGTCTAACATCGCCCACCTGGCTAGATTTGTATCGGGGATAATGACGGGCGGCACGGATCTGACCGAGGTGAAATGCGATCAGATCACCCAGGCTGTGGGAGCTGTCCTGCACCTTTCCCAGGTGCTGGCCATAGCCATGGGGAAAGTGCGCGCCCTGGCCACCCTGGGCCAGCGTCACCTTTGGCTGGAGCAGGCCCGTGTGCCAGAGAAGAAGAGAGCTCCTCTTCTGACGGCCGCCCTCTCCGACGCTGGCCTGTTCGGGAAGGCCCTGCGGTTGATGACCTCAACATGCAGAGAGATGGCAGAGGAGAGGTCCATTCTCCAACCCCATTTTCCGCCTCCCGTCCTTGCCGGTGGAGGCAGAAGGCTTCCGCGACGTCGAGCTGTCTCCGTCGCCGCTACCACTGCCTCCGCCGCCGCTGCTGGCCCTGCCAAGAGGGCCAGGGGACGATACGGCGCTTCGGCCACCGCCGGCCCATCCCAGACCGGAGGAGACGGTAGGGAACGTCGTGTCCAGCAGACTGTAACCTACCGTCCCTCCGGGGCTCCTCGGGGTGGCAAGACTCGAGCGGCGCGAGGTGGCAGACGCCGTTAGGAGTGACTTTTTCCCCTCTGTGTCCCCTCTCCTACACCCTCCCCGGCCCCTCTATGATTTTGTGCCTTGACACATTTTAGTTATTAAATAAAAAAGTTCCCCGATGGAGGGGGACTGTGTTTTGGCCGAACAAACTGTGTGTTTCTTCAAACAAATCATATGGTGGGGTTGTGTATATATGAATCTGCCCTTTTTTACGTTGTGGGATGAGTTGTGTTGTGTTACGAGGTTAAGCAAGGTCTGCAACGTACACTCGGTAATAGGTTCTATTTAGCTTGATGCTCCACATGCAGTTAGAACTGGTGTTATTCCATTGCTTTAACTAAGTATATGTGTTTCACAATGCTGTGTTGTTTAGTTGCAGTAATACTCGTACGCACACATTTCACGGCTTAGCCGTTTACTCTCGATCAGCGTTTTTTCCTATTTACGACATAGGCAATGGGTATAGGATTCACGCACAGGCGACTTGTGTTTTGTTGTAAAACCTTTTACACATTTTGTGGGTAGCGGACATTGTATTAGCTTCGCTATGCTTTGCTTTCTACCGGATGTTTTTCAAGATGGCTACGGTTGTTTTTCTGTGTGTAGGGATTATGGGTGTGTTTTCTGGAGGGGGTGTCGAATAAACCCCTCCTTTCCCACTTGATTGGTTTAGGGGATTTTTGATCTCTTCTGCTGAGCCAGTCTGGGCCAAGCCAGTGCTTGGCAGGGGGGGGGGGGGGGGGGGGGGGGGGAAGGGGTATTCTACCGACTCCTGTTACATGACAGGATCCGGTAGGTTTTCCCCGCCCGTTGTAGCGGTGTTGCTATGGCGACGCCTTCCATGAGCTGGTGTCTTAAAGGTGTCGAGGTTGGGCGTAGGGCTCACAGTTCTGCTGCGCCCGGTTTATGTGTCGAACTTGAGTCAATTGGTCACGTGACTCACAGTTTACATATCTTTTTCTTGACCATAGTCTCATGTGGGAAGGTGTTTCTGGGAGGGTCTGGTCTTACACTCTGATTAAAAAGAGTGACTGGATTGAAATCATGTGAAAAACAGGGTTTTTACTCCCAGCTGTGCAGTTGGGTCGTACGGGTGATGCCTTTTCTTTATTTTTATAAAGAGTTGAATGTGTCTATGATGGATTGGAAATGAGGGTCCCTGATGGAAACAAGACTAACGTCTTTTCTCAGGTCTGCCTCCCCTTAACCTATTGTGTGTATTGCCGTACTGGGTTGTACCCTTTCTGCAGTCTGTTGGGTAAACTTTTTCATTCATTCATTCATGGAGTTGATTGCATCTCGCCCCTCTTGTCGTTTCCCTGGGCGTCTTGGGGATTCAATATGGTGGTCTAAACGGCCTATTGTTGATGTGGGTATGTCCAAACGCACACATAGTGCTAGCTCAGGATGTGCTTTTGGGGCATTGGCTGACTGGCGCGCCTTGATTGCTTGGGTGAAACAGCGTTTTTATGAAGCAATTGGGATGGGGGTTTTTTCCTCTTCCGACACCCTGTGTGGTTGTCGATGGGTTCCCGTTCATGTCAGGGGATGATGACGGAATGGGTCTGGACATATGGGGAAGGGTCTCACGCCCTAGGGGTGGGCCACCGGGCGCGGTTCATACCGACACGTCTGGGTGGCGCCTTCTTTTTATGTTGGGATCAACACGCATATCTGCCCCTTCTCCTGGGGTTGGCAGGTCGGCGTGATTAGGGCACGGGACTGGTTCTGGTCGCGCTGGTCCAGATCAGTTGCACCCGTTGTCCGCTGGGGATGCAGATCTGCTGTTCTGGTACCCTGAGGGACTTGGGTTTTTTTCAGGGGGAAAAATGCTGGGTCGGTCCGGGTGTCACAGGGTTGAGCGTTATGGAACCCTTGTTAGGTGCGTTGTATTCTGCACTGTCGTAATGGCTTACGGCCGTGCCGACCTGTACGCGCCCGATCTCGTCGGATCTCGGCCGCTGTGCGGGTTGGTCTTGGTTGGTACTTGGTTGGGTGACCTCCTGGGAATACAGAGTGCGGGGTGCTGGGGCTGGTCTTCCATTTTTGCACTCTTCTCTTGCGCTTGGCGCTGAGGGGCCTGTTGTGGTGGTTTTAACCTCCTCGGGGGACCCTGTGCCCCCCGTATCACCGGGCCCGGTCCGGGGTAATGTTCGTTGACCCGTAGGCCCGGGATAGCCCTGTTGGAAACCAGAACGCGGGCTGCGGCAGTGCCGCAGGTGTGTTTTTGGGGTTTCTTTCCTGAGGGGTTATGGGACCAACCATTGCATGGGGTAATGCCTAGGTGGTTGGTTCTCTGGTGTGTTGCTGCAGTGTCAACTCCCGGTTTCTCCGGTTGAGGGTGCCCCTGCACATTCATGACGTCTGCCGATCGTATCGGCCTTCTCTATGGAGGCTTGGTTATGCGACAACGCCAGCATACGCCCCTTCCGCCGGGGCGGCTGTTTTCAGCTGTCCTTTCTGGCGCCTGCCTCGTCCGCAGTCTCCAGGCTTGGGTTGACAGCCTGTTGCCTGGTCTTTTTTCCCGGTGCACTGCTTGCTTCCGTTGGTTAACTCTTGTGTGTTACGACCTTGCTGTCTGCCTGTTGCAGGGCCTGTGTTCCAGGCGGTGTACTGTTGGGGAGGACAGGGCCCACTCGGCTGAGGGGCCTTTGTCCGAATACGCTGGCGATGTGGGGGGCGGGGTCACTAGGTGCCCACCTGGTGGGGTCTTGATGCTGGCATCATGGACTTCTCCGGGCCCCCATTCCAGGGAGTCCAGTCCTTTTGGTGGGTCTGGGTCTTCCTTCGCGCTCCGCTGCTACGGCCTCGCCACGGGGTTGGGTTTGCCCTTGATCCCGTGATTCTGGGGGCAGTAACGAGGTTGTTTCCTACGTTCGTTCCCGGGTGGCATGCGGGTTGTGCGTGGGTGTAGTCGTGGGGTCAAGCCACGGTCTGCTCACCCTGTGCGTTGAGTTGCTTGAGTGCCTCTTCGCACGGTCGGGTCCGTCGCCCTCCCGTGAAGCCCCTAATAGGGGGGATGCCCTCCATTAGGGGGGGTCGGGGGGGCTCGGCCCTCCCTGTTCTGATGGTTGTGGGGGGCTGTCAGCGGGGTGTATTTGTCAGCCAGCGGCTCCGCTTGGCCTCCCTTTGTGCAGTGTGATGCCAAGCAGAGCCCCGAACAGAACGTTAGGTTATGGCTATAACCAAGTTCTGTTAGTTAGGGGTGACGCTTGGCATCAGACGGCCGCTGCAGCCCTTGACCTCACCTTGTGGTGAAAGCTTGGGTAGGAGGAGAGCAGGTGACCACACACCTGCTTATGAAGGTAAGCTGATGAGGGGTGTGGTCAGACTAATACTGGTATTAAAGGTATATTTTGTGGAATTTTATTCAGTGCGCGTGCACGTACGCGAGGGAGTGCAGTGTGATGCCAAGCGTCACCCCTAACTAACAGAACTTGGTTATAGCCATAACCTAACGTTATGTTAGCTACTGAGCTGCTGGTTAAAGGCCTTAACTACAGTGTTGTTATGTTAGCTACTGAGCTGCTGCAGGCCTTAACCACAGTATTATGTTAGCTATGAGCTGCTAACTATAGAGGCCATAACCACAGTATTACATATACTCTTGTTAGCTTTATGAGGCTACATCAACACGCTCCTATGAGTGCAGCATATGCAGCTTTATGAGGCTACATCAACATCCTATGAGTGCAGCTATAATATTAGCTTTATGAGGCTACATCAACATGCAGGCTCCTATGAGTGCAGCTATTTAAAGGCTTTAACCACAGTTGTTATGTTAGCTACTGAGCTGCTGGTTAAAGGCCTTAACTACAGTGTTGTTATGTTAGCTACTGAGCTGCTGCAGGCCTTAACCACAGTATTATGTTAGCTATGAGCTGCTAACTATAGAGGCCATAACCACAGTATTACATATACTCTTGTTAGCTTTATGAGGCTACATCAACACGCTCCTATGAGTGCAGCATATGCAGCTTTATGAGGCTACATCAACATCCAATGAGTGCAGCTATAATATTAGCTTTATGAGGCTACATCAACATGCAGGCTCCTATGAGTGCAGCTATTTAAAGGCCTTAACCACAGTTGTTATGTTAGCTACTGAGCTGCTGGTTAAAGGCCTTAACTACAGTGTTGTTATGTTAGCTACTGAGCTGCTGGTTAAAGGCCTTAACTACAGTGTTGTTATGTTAGCTACTGAGCTGCTGCAGGCCTTAACCACAGTATTATGTTAGCTATGAGCTGCTAACTATAGAGGCCATAACCACAGTATTACATATACTCTTGTTAGCTTTATGAGGCTACATCAACATGCTCCTATGAGTGCAGCATATGCAGCTTTATGAGGCTACATCAACATCCTATGAGTGCAGCTATAATGTTAGCTTTATGAGGCTACATCAACATGCAGGCTCCTATGAGTGCAGCTATTTAAAGGCCTTAACCACAGTTGTTATGTTAGCTACTGAGCTGCTGGTTAAAGGCCTTAACTACAGTGTTGTTATGTTAGCTACTGAGCTGCTGCAGGCCTTAACCACAGTATTATGTTAGCTATGAGCTGCTAACTATAGAGGCCATAACCACAGTATTACATATACTCTTGTTAGCTTTATGAGGCTACATCAACACGCTCCTATGAGTGGAGCATATGCAGCTTTATGAGGCTACATCAACATCCTATGAGTGCAGCTATAATATTAGCTTTATGAGGCTACATCAACATGCAGGCTCCTATGAGTGCAGCTATTTAAAGGCCTTAACCACAGTTGTTATGTTAGCTACTGAGCTGCTGGTTAAAGGCCTTAACTACAGTGTTGTTATGTTAGCTACTGAGCTGCTGCAGGCCTTAACCACAGTATTATGTTAGCTATGAGCTGCTAACTATAGAGGCCATAACCACAGTATTACATATACTCTTGTTAGCTTTATGAGGCTACATCAACACGCTCCTATGAGTGCAGCATATGCAGCTTTATGAGGCTACATCAACATCCTATGAGTGCAGCTATAATATTAGCTTTATGAGGCTACATCAACATGCAGGCTCCTATGAGTGCAGCTATTTAAAGGCCTTAACCACAGTTGTTATGTTAGCTACTGAGCTGCTGGTTAAAGGCCTTAACTACAGTGTTGTTATGTTAGCTACTGAGCTGCTGCAGGCCTTAACCACAGTATTATGTTAGCTATGAGCTGCTAACTATAGAGGCCATAACCACAGTATTACATATACTCTTGTTAGCTTTATGAGGCTACATCAACACGCTCCTATGAGTGCAGCATATGCAGCTTTATGAGGCTACATCAACATCCTATGAGTGCAGCTATAATATTAGCTTTATGAGGCTACATCAACATGCAGGCTCCTATGAGTGCAGCTATTTAAAGGCTTTAACCACAGTTGTTATGTTAGCTACTGAGCTGCTGGTTAAAGGCCTTAACTACAGTGTTGTTATGTTAGCTACTGAGCTGCTGCAGGCCTTAACCACAGTATTATGTTAGCTATGAGCTGCTAACTATAGAGGCCATAACCACAGTATTACATATACTCTTGTTAGCTTTATGAGGCTACATCAACACGCTCCTATGAGTGCAGCATATGCAGCTTTATGAGGCTACATCAACATCCAATGAGTGCAGCTATAATATTAGCTTTATGAGGCTACATCAACATGCAGGCTCCTATGAGTGCAGCTATTTAAAGGCCTTAACCACAGTTGTTATGTTAGCTACTGAGCTGCTGGTTAAAGGCCTTAACTACAGTGTTGTTATGTTAGCTACTGAGCTGCTGGTTAAAGGCCTTAACTACAGTGTTGTTATGTTAGCTACTGAGCTGCTGCAGGCCTTAACCACAGTATTATGTTAGCTATGAGCTGCTAACTATAGAGGCCATAACCACAGTATTACATATACTCTTGTTAGCTTTATGAGGCTACATCAACACGCTCCTATGAGTGCAGCATATGCAGCTTTATGAGGCTACATCAACATCCTATGAGTGCAGCTATAATGTTAGCTTTATGAGGCTACATCAACATGCAGGCTCCTATGAGTGCAGCTATTTAAAGGCCTTAACCACAGTTGTTATGTTAGCTACTGAGCTGCTGGTTAAAGGCCTTAACTACAGTGTTGTTATGTTAGCTACTGAGCTGCTGCAGGCCTTAACCACAGTATTATGTTAGCTATGAGCTGCTAACTATAGAGGCCATAACCACAGTATTACATATACTCTTGTTAGCTTTATGAGGCTACATCAACACGCTCCTATGAGTGGAGCATATGCAGCTTTATGAGGCTACATCAACATCCTATGAGTGCAGCTATAATATTAGCTTTATGAGGCTACATCAACATGCAGGCTCCTATGAGTGCAGCTATTTAAAGGCCTTAACCACAGTTGTTATGTTAGCTACTGAGCTGCTGGTTAAAGGCCTTAACTACAGTGTTGTTATGTTAGCTACTGAGCTGCTGCAGGCCTTAACCACAGTATTATGTTAGCTATGAGCTGCTAACTATAGAGGCCATAACCACAGTATTACATATACTCTTGTTAGCTTTATGAGGCTACATCAACACGCTCCTATGAGTGCAGCATATGCAGCTTTATGAGGCTACATCAACATCCTATGAGTGCAGCTATAATATTAGCTTTATGAGGCTACATCAACATGCAGGCTCCTATGAGTGCAGCTATTTAAAGGCCTTAACCACAGTTGTTATGTTAGCTACTGAGCTGCTGGTTAAAGGCCTTAACTACAGTGTTGTTATGTTAGCTACTGAGCTGCTGCAGGCCTTAACCACAGTATTATGTTAGCTATGAGCTGCTAACTATAGAGGCCATAACCACAGTATTACATATACTCTTGTTAGCTTTATGAGGCTACATCAACACGCTCCTATGAGTGCAGCATATGCAGCTTTATGAGGCTACATCAACATCCTATGAGTGCAGCTATAATGTTAGCTTTATGAGGCTACATCAACATGCAGGCTCCTATGAGTGCAGCTATTTAAAGGCCTTAACCACAGTTGTTATGTTAGCTACTGAGCTGCTGGTTAAAGGCATTAACTACAGTGTTGTTATGTTAGCTACTGAGCTGCTGCAGGCCTTAACCACAGTATTATGTTAGCTATGAGCTGCTAACTATAGAGGCCATAACCACAGTATTACATATACTCTTGTTAGCTTTATGAGGCTACATCAACACGCTCCTATGAGTGCAGCATATGCAGCTTTATGAGGCTACATCAACATCCTATGAGTGCAGCTATAATGTTAGCTTTATGAGGCTACATCAACATGCAGGCTCCTATGAGTGCAGCTATTTAAAGGCCTTAACCACAGTTGTTATGTTAGCTACTGAGCTGCTGGTTAAAGGCCTTAACTACAGTGTTGTTATGTTAGCTACTGAGCTGCTGCAGGCCTTAACCACAGTATTATGTTAGCTATGAGCTGCTAACTATAGAGGCCATAACCACAGTATTACATATACTCTTGTTAGCTTTATGAGGCTACATCAACACGCTCCTATGAGTGCAGCATATGCAGCTTTATGAGGCTACATCAACATCCTATGAGTGCAGCTATAATATTAGCTTTATGAGGCTACATCAACATGCAGGCTCCTATGAGTGCAGCTATTTAAAGGCCTTAACCACAGTTGTTATGTTAGCTACTGAGCTGCTGGTTAAAGGCCTTAACTACAGTGTTGTTATGTTAGCTACTGAGCTGCTGCAGGCCTTAACCACAGTATTATGTTAGCTATGAGCTGCTAACTATAGAGGCCATAACCACAGTATTACATATACTCTTGTTAGCTTTATGAGGCTACATCAACACGCTCCTATGAGTGCAGCATATGCAGCTTTATGAGGCTACATCAACATCCTATGAGTGCAGCTATAATATTAGCTTTATGAGGCTACATCAACATGCAGGCTCCTATGAGTGCAGCTATTTAAAGGCCTTAACCACAGTTGTTATGTTAGCTACTGAGCTGCTGGTTAAAGGCCTTAACTACAGTGTTGTTATGTTAGCTACTGAGCTGCTGCAGGCCTTAACCACAGTATTATGTTAGCTATGAGCTGCTAACTATAGAGGCCATAACCACAGTATTACATATACTCTTGTTAGCTTTATGAGGCTACATCAACACGCTCCTATGAGTGCAGCATATGCAGCTTTATGAGGCTACATCAACATCCTATGAGTGCAGCTATAATGTTAGCTTTATGAGGCTACATCAACATGCAGGCTCCTATGAGTGCAGCTATTTAAAGGCCTTAACCACAGTTGTTATGTTAGCTACTGAGCTGCTGGTTAAATGCCTTAACTACAGTGTTGTTATGTTAGCTACTGAGCTGCTGGTTAAAGGCCTTAACTACAGTGTTGTTATGTTAGCTACTGAGCTGCTGCAGGCCTTAACCACAGTATTATGTTAGCTATGAGCTGCTAACTATAGAGGCCATAACCACAGTATTACATATACTCTTGTTAGCTTTATGAGGCTACATCAACACGCTCCTATGAGTGCAGCATATGCAGCTTTATGAGGCTACATCAACATCCTATGAGTGCAGCTATAATGTTAGCTTTATGAGGCTACATCAACATGCAGGCTCCTATGAGTGCAGCTATTTAAAGGCCTTAACCACAGTTGTTATGTTAGCTACTGAGCTGCTGGTTAAAGGCCTTAACTACAGTGTTGTTATGTTAGCTACTGAGCTGCTGCAGGCCTTAACCACAGTATTATGTTAGCTATGAGCTGCTAACTATAGAGGCCATAACCACAGTATTACATATACTCTTGTTAGCTTTATGAGGCTACATCAACACGCTCCTATGAGTGCAGCATATGCAGCTTTATGAGGCTACATCAACATCCTATGAGTGCAGCTATAATATTAGCTTTATGAGGCTACATCAACATGCAGGCTCCTATGAGTGCAGCTATTTAAAGGCCTTAACCACAGTTGTTATGTTAGCTACTGAGCTGCTGGTTAAAGGCCTTAACTACAGTGTTGTTATGTTAGCTACTGAGCTGCTGCAGGCCTTAACCACAGTATTATGTTAGCTATGAGCTGCTAACTATAGAGGCCATAACCACAGTATTACATATACTCTTGTTAGCTTTATGAGGCTACATCAACACGCTCCTATGAGTGCAGCATATGCAGCTTTATGAGGCTACATCAACATCCTATGAGTGCAGCTATAATATTAGCTTTATGAGGCTACATCAACATGCAGGCTCCTATGAGTGCAGCTATTTAAAGGCCTTAACCACAGTTGTTATGTTAGCTACTGAGCTGCTGGTTAAAGGCCTTAACTACAGTGTTGTTATGTTAGCTACTGAGCTGCTGCAGGCCTTAACCACAGTATTATGTTAGCTATGAGCTGCTAACTATAGAGGCCATAACCACAGTATTACATATACTCTTGTTAGCTTTATGAGGCTACATCAACACACTCCTATGAGTGCAGCATATGCAGCTTTATGAGGCTACATCAACATCCTATGAGTGCAGCTATAATGTTAGCTTTATGAGGCTACATCAACATGCAGGCTCCTATGAGTGCAGCTATTTAAAGGCCTTAACCACAGTTGTTATGTTAGCTACTGAGCTGCTGGTTAAAGGCATTAACTACAGTGTTGTTATGTTAGCTACTGAGCTGCTGCAGGCCTTAACCACAGTATTATGTTAGCTATGAGCTGCTAACTATAGAGGCCATAACCACAGTATTACATATACTCTTGTTAGCTTTATGAGGCTACATCAACACGCTCCTATGAGTGCAGCATATGCAGCTTTATGAGGCTACATCAACATCCTATGAGTGCAGCTATAATGTTAGCTTTATGAGGCTACATCAACATGCAGGCTCCTATGAGTGCAGCTATTTAAAGGCCTTAACCACAGTTGTTATGTTAGCTACTGAGCTGCTGGTTAAAGGCCTTAACTACAGTGTTGTTATGTTAGCTACTGAGCTGCTGCAGGCCTTAACCACAGTATTATGTTAGCTATGAGCTGCTAACTATAGAGGCCATAACCACAGTATTACATATACTCTTGTTAGCTTTATGAGGCTACATCAACACGCTCCTATGAGTGCAGCATATGCAGCTTTATGAGGCTACATCAACATCCTATGAGTGCAGCTATAATATTAGCTTTATGAGGCTACATCAACATGCAGGCTCCTATGAGTGCAGCTATTTAAAGGCCTTAACCACAGTTGTTATGTTAGCTACTGAGCTGCTGGTTAAAGGCCTTAACTACAGTGTTGTTATGTTAGCTACTGAGCTGCTGCAGGCCTTAACCACAGTATTATGTTAGCTATGAGCTGCTAACTATAGAGGCCATAACCACAGTATTACATATACTCTTGTTAGCTTTATGAGGCTACATCAACACGCTCCTATGAGTGCAGCATATGCAGCTTTATGAGGCTACATCAACATCCTATGAGTGCAGCTATAATGTTAGCTTTATGAGGCTACATCAACATGCAGGCTCCTATGAGTGCAGCTAATGTTAGCTTTATGAGGCTCTGCCCCCCCCCCTCCACTCCTCTAACACCCACCTCGCTCTGCCCCCCCCCCTCCACTCCTCTAACATTTTATTTATTAATTTTATTATTATTATTTTATTTGTTGCCATTAAAATAATAGGCAAGCATAGGTGTCATGTACGAACAGGGCCGCCTGGGAGAAATGCGAGGCCCTGTGCGAGATTTAACGCGAGCCCCCCCCCCCCCCCCCCCAAAGGTAAAAAGAAAAAAAAAAAAAATTATATATATATATATATATATATATATATATATATATATATATATATATATATATATATATTTTTTTTTTTTTTTATATATACAGTCAACATATTCTTAAATAATAGCGCTGCCCGAGGCGGGGCATGATACAGTCAACATATAGCAAAAGAGAGAGCGAGAGAGAGCTCCCGTTCTACAGTCAATATACAGTGTACAGAGAGAGAGAGAGAGAGAACATGTGTTTGTCATGTGTGTGTGTGTTAGAGAGAGACTAGAGCATGTATGACAGATTCAAAAGGACAAAGATCAAAAGAGAGAGAGAGAGAGAGAGAGAGACACATTGGAAAGAAATTGAAATGCTATTTGGCCCTAAACAGAGAGTACACAGTGGCAGAATACCTGAGCACTGTGACTGAAGATCCTTGAGCACAGCCTAGCCATCGAGAAAGGCCGCCATAGGCAGACTGTGTGTGTTAGAAAGAGAGAGAGAGAGAGAGAGAACATGTGTGTTTGTCATGTGTGTGTGTGTTAGAGAGAGACTAGAGCATGTATGACAGATTCAAAAGGACAAAGATCAACACTTAAATCCAACAAGAAGAGCAGGGTATACCAGAGAAACCAAAGCAAGGAGCCAATGGCCGACATCAGCTAAATAGGCTAGCCAGGTACTGTGAGACACCAGGCCACACACAGCTTTGGCCAATGGCCCAACGCTACCCAAGCTACACAAGCTACACAAGCTACACCATTCACACACAGCACATGTCGTATCTCCAAATGTTGTGAAGTAGCATATGTTTTGCCTGGAAAAAAACATCGTTATTAACAAAACATTCGGGAGGGGAAGGAAGGAAGAGTGGGGTAATGTCATGACATTTTCATTAATCTTAGTTACCTGCACGAGGGCGCAGGGCGAAAGGCCGCAACACAGGTCTCCACGTTGACGAAAGGCCTCTCGCTGCCTTGTCATGGTATACATGCATACAGCCAGGTGCTCTCACCACCAGGCACACACCGTTAGCGTTAGCTACTAGTAGTATTAGCTAGTCGACCAGTTTGGCTCCAGAGAGAGAGAGAAAGAGAGATGTCAGATCCACGGCGGGTATATAATCATAGGTTGACTCACGGTCACTCACCATAACGCAGTATCAACGTGGAAGGAGACTTTCTTGGCCCCACGGTGTAATTTCTTCTTCTTCTTCTTCGAGTACTTTCCGGCAGACTGGACACCTTTCGGCGTATTGCTGCCTAACAGATTTATCTGCTCACAAGTTATCTTCTCCTTCTTTTGAAAAGACATCCACTCGCCTCGCCCCTCTGGATAGGTTAGCTAACGCTAGTTAGCATTTAGCTAAGCTAGCTAATAGCCGACATCATGGCTCCGGCCATTTGTCCCGCTAGCGAGAGGCCTTTCGTCAACGTTCCTTGGTGACTGACCGACCGACCGACTGATAATGATGATAATGACCGACCTCTTTCTTCGTCTTCGTCTTTGACTAAGCATAGTCAAAAGCTGCACGCTGAAAATGAAATAGTCAAATGCAGCTGACTCACGCTGGAAGCATCTCGACTCACGCGGCGCCGGCGGGCGTACTACTGTCTACACATGACGTAAGTAAAACCACTCCCTTCGTTGAAACCTGCCTGCTGCTGCAGAACCCCAGCTGAGCTCCAATAGTGAGTATGTCTGCAGGACCCAGGAACAAGTCAGACACATTCTACAAACGTGTCTAATGTGAAATATATAAGCATATAAGCAAAACTAGATTTTAGGTCTGTGATGAAAAAGGGCCTCGCGGGAAGGGGGGCCTCGCAAAAAAATAAAAAAAAAATAAAAAAAAATAATAATTTTTTTTTTTTTTTTTTGCGAGGCCCCCCTCCCGCGAGGCCCTGTGCGACCGCACTGCTCGCACACCCCCTGAGGCGGCCCTGTGTACGAAGGTCTAACGACCGCACCGAATGGTGTCTGGAGCAGGCTGTACATGAACAGAAACAGCCTCTCTCAGTAAATGTTTTCAAAATAGTCCCGGGCAGGTAGGTAATAACAAACACAAGACGTTGTTCCAAAATTAGTAAATGATATTTATTATGCCGGGTAGGAATTTAAACCTCCACTGATGGTTAGATCGGCCACAAAGGGAAAAAACAACCCACAAACAATTAACAACCAGGGAGAGGTATAAGGGGAGAACAAACAAGGGAAGTATAATAATAGACAAGTCTGGACAAACAAAGAAACACCACTCAAACACAAGACGTTGTTCCAAAATTAGTAAATGATATTTATTATGCCGGGTAGGAATTTAAACCTCCACTGATGGTTAGATCGGCCACAAAGGGAAAAAACAACCCACAAACAATTAACAACCAGGGAGAGGTATAAGGGGAGAACAAACAAGGGAAGTATAATAATAGACAAGTCTGGACAAACAAAGAAACACCACTCTAACCATGCCGCTCACAGTTTAGGATGAACACCAATCTACCCCCTATGTCTGGAGCGTAGGATGAACAACCACTCTAACCATACAGCTCATGGTTTAGGATGAATCTAGGAAGGCCAACAAGATCTACATATATATACTTAAACGCACAAGCTCACCTTCTTAAACAAAGAAACACCACTCTACCCATGCCGCTCACAGTGTAGGATGAATCCAAGGTGGCCAACAATATATATATCTCCCACAAACATGTAAGAACAATGGCAACCTCACTCTACTCAAAGACTGAGCAATTGACTGAGAATGAGGCGCCCAGACGTGTGTGTGCTGTCAGGTATTTGGCTACCCATCCCTCCTGATGTGATTGCCATCAGCTGTCATTCATTAGGCAATCAGCACTCTTCAGTAGGAATGGGCAGCACCTGACAGGGAGAGAAAAGAGACATCATTAGCTCTCATGTTCACACACACACACATCACATACAAAACATAACACATTAAATATACTAACCTGATGTTCAGAAGGTGTCATAAATACAGTAATAATGGTAATGACCAACCCACGTACCCAGGTTTTCATAAACAATAATATAATTTTTTGTTATTTGGTTATAATAAGGGCTTTTCTATGCATTTGTCTGATTGATTGATTGATTGAAAGCTTTATTGA
The DNA here is from genome assembly GCF_963971535.1 of Notolepis coatsorum. NCBI lineage: Eukaryota > Metazoa > Chordata > Actinopteri > Aulopiformes > Paralepididae > Notolepis > Notolepis coatsorum. The sequence goes on from NC_140182.1 coordinate 76,388,317, forward strand.
CAGACTGCAGAGTGGGTACAGTATAGCTGTATTCACTTGTTGCGGTGGTCTCAACGGAACAATTTTGATTGACAGTCGATTCTGCCAATCACACCGCTGTTGTGTGTGGGGGCGGCGTCGCTTGACTGAAACTTCGGCTCTGCCCCGGCAACCATTGCCGGGCCAGAGCCGGTTTATCTTTGGGGAGCCCGAGTCGGCTCTGGCACGGCAACCAGAGCCGGGCCAGAGCCGGTTTATCTTTGGCGAGCCCGAGTCGGCTCTGCCCCGGCAACCATTACCGAGCCAGATCCGGCTCATCGTTGGCGTGCCGTGCCGGACATATGCCGAGTGTGCCGACCGGTAGCCGGAATTGGGCCGAGTATGCTGGCCACCTGGGAATGATCATCAAACAAACAGTGCTGAAACTTGGGTGTTGCAGTGTTGAGTGCATAGTAGTAAAGACATATTAGTATAGTAGGAAGAGTGCATGATAGTATGAGACAGTAAGACGTTTTTTTTTAGATATATAATCAGATATTGATTGAAGTGTGTCTTTAGTCAATGGCGAAAGACTGGTCGGGTGTCGGCTGTCCTAACTGGTAGGAAGTTCGTTCCACCATTGTGGAGCGAGGACCGAGAATAGGCGGCTTCTCCTTGATGACCCTCCGGAGCTCAGATAGGAGTGGGTCTGAGCCTGAAGCTGCGGTTAGACTTTCGTTTCATTTTCGTTTCATTTTCAGATGAGTTTTCGCCGCAACGTAGCAGCCTCGAGTCACACTTTTTCGTTTTTGTCACCTGAGCACAGTGATGTAGTACACTGCCAAAGCAGTAGGTGGCAGTAGGTGGCGAACATGAAGGCAATTTCAACCAATCAGAACTTGAATGTGCCAATACACTTCCTGCAAAGAAAATGTCAACAAGGCGGGCGCCTATGGGCGCCACCATATTTTGCCTATTTACCCAATGCAGCAATTCTTTTTTCAGCAAAGTCTAATAAAAGTGCAATAAACAAAACAGATACATTCACTGTGTGTTCTGCCTGTCATTTGTTGATAAAACAAAACTAACATCAACACAAGTGACCACCAAGAGCGGATAGTTTAGTCTAAAAAAAGATCGGTAGCTACATTGTTAGCTGCATGCTAACGTCAATGGAATATGCCATTATAACAGTATAGCATTGTGGCTAGAAGCTAACGTTAGCTCACGCTAGTTAGCCAGCACCAAACTGATGATATCGGGAGCTATCAGTAGTTAGATAACATTAGAGACAACGCTGTGTGTATTAAACAAAGGTGAATAGATGACTGGGCCATTTTGTTTAATGCTTGTTAAGTTGAAAGAGGAGCTTTGAGCTAACAGGGTCTGATATCTAACGCTAGCTCATGTTAGCCAGTGGCAGTGCTCAACCAAATCGGTAATGCTAGCAGAATGAATGGATGTAAACTTTATTTAACATATTGCATAATGGGTACAATACAATACGGCTCAATACAAACAATTGTTAAGGGAATGCAGACTGTTGTAGCTTGGAATGGGGTCCTTATAACAATAACTTGACAACACATGGTAGCTGCAGCTATTTGGGACACGGAGCTCTGTCCCAAACACACAAACACACCCACACACACACACTCTGTTGTCACCGGAAGGGCAGGTAATGTCTTTTGTGGTGTCTGTGATAATATAATTTGATTTAGTTTTTATGTTCTGTATTTATTAATTTAGTTATTTCTACTGTCATTTCTATTGTCTTTATTATTATTGTTATTACTTTTATTGTCCTGTGAAGTCCTGTTTATTATTATTATTGTATTGTGTGTTGTCATGTTTTTATATTTCATGTAAAAGAAATGAAAAGAATTTGATAAAAAAATTGTTAATTATATTGTTTACACCGTTTATTTTTTCTCATATTTTTATATTCAGATCAAATTGCCTATATTTATTACCCTGCCCATACCTGTACCTCCCCTCCCGTCTCCCCATGCTGCTATGACGCACGAATCTCCCCAAGAGGATCAATAAAGGAATATCTTGTCTTATCTTAGTACCATGCTCAGCCTACTGGGTTATACAAGACCACAGTGTTTATTGTTATTCTTTTTCTAATTCATATATTCAGCCCAGAGGTGAAATCGCATACACGCCCAGGCTGTTAACTCCCTTCTGCTCCATTCTGTAAACTCCCCTGACCCCGGGATCGCGACCCCTTGACCCCGGGGTCACACTCTACGTGCACAGAGCGGGGTCATCAGGGTCAAGAGGGAGGCTCAGGGGCCAACAAACACACAGCGTGATCAGCGACGATTACAGACAGCAGCCAATAACAACCGGCCACCTCTGACCCCATCGCCGTGGCAACGTGAGGGAATGCCTGTCACCCGGGCAGTGGGATAACTCAATCTATCACTGAGGGATGGACAGGGAGAAAATAAACAAAGGCTAAAAAAGGATGAGAGGATGAGATAGTTTACAAGAGATGGTGGTCAATAAAGCCCCCCCCCTCCCCCCTTCCTTATGGCACTCTGGACTGACACACACACAGACTCTCTCTCTCCCTTGTTTTCTGGTTCTCTATCATTAGCCTGTCAGAGGCATGCTGTGGAGGAATAGGAGCTGACACTCAGGTCCCTGCAGCAACCAGGGGCTGCCATCAGCACTTAAATACACGCTCACTCTGGTCCTCTCTCTCTCTCTCTCTCTCTCTCTCTCTCTCTCTCTCTCTCTCTCTCTCTCTCTCTCTCTCTCTCTCTCTCTCTCTCTCTCTCTCTCTCTCTCTCTCTCTCTCTCTCTCTCATTCTCTCTGTGTATCTACAGTATCTATCTATCTACAGTATATTCTCTCCTCTCTCTTTCTCTCTGTGTATCTATCTGTCTACTGTATAATATACTGTATATTATTCTCTCCTCTCTCTCCTTCTCTCTGTGTATCTATCTACACAGTATAATATACTGTATATTATTCTCTCCTCTCTCTCTTTCTATCTGTGTATCTATCTACAGTATAATATACTGTATATGATTCTCTCCTCTCTCTTTCTCTCTGTGTATCTATCTATCTACAGTATAATATACTGTATATTATTCTCTCCTCTCTCTTTCTATCTGTGTATCTATCTACAGTATAATATACTGTATATTATATTCTCTCCTCTCTTTCTCTCTGTGTATCTATCTATCTACAGTATAATATACTGTATATTATTCTCTCTGTCTCTCTGTGTATCTATCTATAGTATATTCTTTCTCTTTCTCTCTGTGTACAGTATCTATCTACAGTATGTTCTCTCTTTCTCTCTGTGTATAGGTCTATCTATCTACAGTATATTCTCTCTCTTTCTCTCTGTATCTATCTATCTATCTATCTATCTACAGTACATTTTTTATATTTCTCTCTGTGTATCTATCTATCTACAGTATATGATGTCCTCTCTGTGCATCTATCTATTGTGGCAGATGGCTATGTGAAGGATGGGCGATACTACTGCCACGGGAGGAGTGGAAGCAATTAGGCAGCTGATTAGTACTGATAGAACACACCTGTGCACCATTAGATCACCCACATCCCACACGCACACACACCAGACACACACACTATAATACACTAGGACAGATAGAGTTTAGTTGAGAGGAGGTGAGGTAGGAGCGAGGTATTGAGAGAGAAATTGTTGTTGACAGAGTTTTGCGAGGTGAGAGGTAGTGAGAGGAGAGGTGAAGGTGTTCATTGTGTACTGGACTCTAGACTGGCTGAGAAACCCCCTTGTGTACTGACCCTGGACCGGAAAACAACTCTGAGTATTGAACAATCCTTTCTTTTGTACGAGAGCCTGATACCTGTTTTGACCCTGGACTATTGGATTACCCTATTGCCCATTGGACTTGTGCTGTTAAACAATAAATACCATTTATTTATTGAAATTGTGCTTGTGTGGACACAAGCTTGAACAACACCAGGCTAGTCACACTATTTACAGTATATTCCCTCCTCTCCTTCTCTCTGTGTATCTATCTATCTATAGTATATTATCTCCTCTACTTCTCTGTGTATATATCTATTTACAGTATATTCCATCCTCTCTCCCCTTCTCTCTGTGTATCTATCTACATTATATTCTCTCCTCTCACTTTCTATCTATCTACAGTATAACTATCTCCTCTCCTTCTCGGTGTATATGTAGCAGGGTGGATTATCCCTGCTTCGTGGGAACGGGTGTGCAAAGCCACTGGGTAGCGAGACACAGTAGAGCTCCGTCTGACTGCACCTTCGTCTTTGGGCCTGGAGCGTCAACTGGAGGCCGGCAGTGGGAGTGGATGGGGCCCGGGATTTACCAACCTGGTACTCTGGTCTTCCTCGCCTTTCCGGGGCGGTCAGCAACTCGCTCTCACTTCCCCCAATACCTCCTTTAACCCTCCCACACCTAGTGACTGAATTGTAAATAAATAACTTAGTTCCTCCCGCAAGCAGTACCCTCCCTCGGTGACATTAGAAACCTTATAGTGGAAAGGGGGAAGTTGGATAGGAAGGGGTTAATTGTATTAACGTTACCCACACCAAAAGAGTTAATAATAGGCTCAGGAATGGACACGCACACAGGACTCCCATCTACATTCTTTATCCTTATTTGTACTGTTCAGTTACAAATAGTCAATTGTAAAGGGTGGTTCTATGTCTACCTCAGTTGTAATTCCATCTCTTGTAACACTTGTAAAATACACCCACACTGTATAGAACCAGGTATTGCCGACCCAAATATAATATACTTCAATGTGCTTGACTCATCACCCACGTCTGGGTTAGTACCAGGGATAATACCTCTCTCAGGCTTTACTTATATAGTAGTGATAATACCTCTCTAAGGCTTTACTTATATAACAACAGGTCGGTAACCTCCCCACAGGGAAAGGGTTAAGTAGATGGGAAAATATTATTAAAGAACAAACACGTTATCACACTCAAAGAAAATGAAAAAGGTGGGCCCACTTTACCAAACAAAAGTCCTATACTAATGCCGGCATGTAATGTTTATGGGGTACCCCTATGAACTGTAGTTAGCAACATTAGCTTCGCCCGTAGGCCGCGCCACACTGTGTACTGTGCAATAGGATCCTGAGCACCGAAGCGCCAGTGTACTCAACCAAGATGGCGGCCTCGCCGCACCACCACTGTCCGGGTGGTAAGATGGCGTTGAACGCTCTTGTCTCAGGAGCTAGCAAGCTGTGTTAGGCAGAGGGGGCAGTAGCGGGCTGGAGGCGCGTGCTGGGTGATAGCGACCTCTGCTGGACGGGACGAACTCCCGTGCTAGGCTGACGACCGCCGGTGCAGAGCAGATGTAGACCGCCGGCGAAGACAGGCTGCTGGCTGCCGGTGCTGGGTTGACGCGCAATAATAATCTGGGGCTACCTTAACTGAAGCTACTCTGTGGGTCCTAGACAGCCCTCCTGCTAGCCGAAACATACAACAACGCAGGGTGCCTCTAACCACCAGTCCTCTTCAAGCCACGCTGGCCGGGCACCTCGCTGGAGGGGATAACGTTAACATAAGCCAACTCTTGGCTATACCGCTTTCTTCTAGGATAACTCGTTGTATCACTAGGGTTATTCAGTGGGGACATGCAACACGCTACTACGCTTATATTTCTAGTATAACCCGTAATATATTCAAGTTCAATACGTTCACCCGCGTGATCCACTACGGGGCTCTTCCAACGACACAACCATTCAGGTCCAAGTCCAAAGTCGAAGAGGCTGGTTCTCTCCACTTCCGTTTCAGTTGACTTGCTTCTCCTCCATGCCTCTCTCGTGCGCTCCGCCTGCCACCGCCGCCCCCTGCTGGTACCGCCAACTAGCCCCACAGGAAGAACTGGGTGGATTGAATATGATTCAGTTTACTGTTTATAATCCATATTCCAGCCGGTGAGAGAAGGAGAAACTCGCGTCATTGTTCGAGAGAATATCAATGGAAACTAGTTAATATGTCTTTGTGCACAAAGGGGAGATAAAAGGCAAGTCAGCACTTCTGAATAATAGTCGAATATTCAGGGTGCTACATATATATCTATCTACACAGTATATTCTCACTCTCTCACCTTCTCTCTGTGTATATCTATCTACAGTATATTATCTCCTCTCCTCTCTGTGTATATCTGTATCTACAGTATATTCCCTCCTCTCTCTCCTTCTATCTGTGTATCTATCTACAGTATATTCTCTTCATCTCTTTATCTCTCTCCATCTCTCGTACTGTCCCTCAATCTCTCCCTCCCTCTCATACTCTCTTGCCTATAAAGCACTTTAACTATCGACAAGGGGCAGAGGGAAAATGACGAATGACGACGGAGAAATGATAAAAAAATAAAGAAAAAAAGTCTTCCATCTATGCCATTATTCCTCCTCTTCCATTCCCTCTTGTTTTCTCCTCTCTCTCTCTCTCTCTCTCTCTCTCTCTCTCTCTCTCTCTCTCTCTCTCTCTCTCTCTCTCTCTCTCTCTCTCTCTCTCTCTCTCTCTCCATCTCTGTCCTGTGAGGTCACGGACCCAGAGTGAGCGAGCCTCATTACCAAGTCACTCCATATCCACTCACAGGGGAACTGTGTGTGTATATATGTGTGTGTGTGTGTGTGTGTGTGTGTGTGTGTCTATGTGTGTAGCCTATGTATAAGTGTATGTGTGTGAGTCTATGATGTGTGTATCTCTGTGTGTATAAAAGTGTATGTTACGTCTGTGTGTGCTATGTATGTGTGGTTTGTAAGTGTATGAGTGTGTACACGTCTGTGTGTATACATCTGTGTGTGTGTGCATGTGCGCACATGTGTGTGTCTGTGTGCATGTGTATACATCTGTGTGTGTGCGTCTGTTTGTGTGTGTCTGCATGTGTGTGTAGCCTATGTATATAACTGTATGTTTGTGTGTGTGTGTGTGTGTGTGTGTGTGTGTGTGTAGTGTACACATCTGTGTGTGTGAGTCCATGATGTGTGTATCTTTGTGTGTATATAAGTGTATGTTACTTCTGTGTGTGCTATGTGTGTGTGGTTCGTAAGTGTGTGTGTGTGTGTGTGTGTGTGTGTGTGTGTGTGTGTGTGTGTGTGTGTGTGTGTGTGTGTGTGTGTGTGTGTGTGTGTGTGTGTGTGTGTGTGTGTGTGTGTGTGTGAGATGCACTGAATATTAAATATATAATATTTGTCATTCCTGAAGTCACCCAGACAGTTTCAGAGAAGACATTTAAAGATAATCGGCTTTGTACAGATGACAGAGTCTGGGCGTCAGTGCAAAAAGAGATGATGATAAAAGGAGGAGGAAGAGAGAGAGTGGGAGAGAGCGATGAGAGAGATGAGAGAAGAAGAAAGAGGGGGAAGGACACTGGATCAGATCAAAGATAATTGTCAGTGGGAATCATCATATTCCACTGTTCCTCTTTATCCCTGCTGTCTCCTGCCTGCCATTCACCAAATATATTAAAAAAGATACAGGTCCAATAATCTATCTTCATCTGTTTTAACCTATCTGATATATATATATAATTCATACATTTTATACCCAGTTTACGTAATCACCTGTATATTACTATTGCATTTTACTGTTACATTTGCACTCTGGTTGGATGCCAAACTTATTGTGCTGTATAATGACAATATTTTTATCTAATCTAATCTACCTTTATCAATACAGACAGACAGACAGACAGACAGACAGACAGACAGACAGACAGACAGACAGACAGACAGACAGACAGACAGACAGACAGACAGACAGACAGACAGACAGACAGACAGACAGACAGACAGACAGACAGATAGATAGATAGATAGATAGATAGATAGATAGATAGATAGATAGATAGATAGATAGATAGATAGATAGATAGATAGACAGACAGACAGACAGACAGACAGAAAAACAGACAGACAGACAGAAGGCTGAGAGTGAGACAGAGTAGAGGAAACATGGGAGAGAAGGTGCTTTATTGAGAGAGTAGGAAGGCTGAGAGTGAGACAGAGTAGAGAAGGTTCTTTATTGAGACAGTATGAAGGCTGAGAGGGAGACAGAGTAGAGGAGACATAAATCAAATCAAATTTATTTGTAAGGCCCGACAACACACGTTAATGTCCCCATGGGCATGTCACGTCTTCTTTAAACAAGTCAAGAAGAAACATCACAATAAGTCAAGAACAAAACAAAAACACCATAAAGTCCAAAAAATTAAAAATAAATGCAAAATAACAATAGCAATAGAAAGAAATTCACCACAGGCAATGTGGAGGAGAGAAACCTTAGAAGGGCCATTCAAGGGGGGGATCTCCCTTCTTAGACGTCGGTGATAGTAGTCTTGCAGTAAAACAGGCAAACAGTTGGTAAGCATGCACTCATATGTGTGGTGAGACACAGATAAATGCATGCGATAGCAACTGAACATTTTGAAAGATTAAAGATAGAGGGGCGGCTTTGGTTCAGGGGTAGAGCGGGTCATCTAATGATCGAAGGGTTGGTGGTTCGAATCCCGCTCAAGCCCATGTCCATCCCATCGCCGTTGTGTCCTTGGGCAAGACACTTAACCTACTTGCCTCGTATGAATGTGTATGCATGTGAATGAATGTTGGTGGGGGTCGGAGGGGCCGTAGTCGATGATTATTCGCCACGCTTCCGTGAGTCTGCCTCAGGGCAGCTCTGGCTGCAATTGTAGCTTACCACCACCGGTATGACTGTGTATGAACGAATAATGGACTCTGTGAAGCGCTCTGGGTGTCATGAAGAGCGCTATATAAATCCAAGTCATTATAGAGCCAGTGATGGGCAGTAGCTAGCTACAAGTAGCGACACTACATAGCTTAACTACAATTCTCAGTAGCGTGCTGGTAGCGTCGCTACTTTTTAACCAGGGTAGCGGTCTCTGTAGCGGAGCTATTTATAGAACGAAGTAGTGACGTAGCGACGAGAAACGTTACACGCTACTTTCGGGAGAAACAGTCTAGACTAGAAGATCTGTGAGGAGAAAAAAAAACTCCCCGTAAAAAACCCACTATGATTGGTTGGTTGGTTTAGATATGAGTATGACGACTCACGATTGGGTATGGTAGGCCAAAACATTACGGGTAGGCCAATCAGAGGCAGGATAGGGCGGGACTCCAGCCGCAAAGCAGGAAGTGAAAATCAAAACAGACGTACTGAATGAATGCAATTTAACGGATTACATGAACCAGTCCGTGCGAAATGGCAGAGGGGTTCGATGGCATTGATGAAGATGATGATGTCAATAACAACAATGCCTCTCCATGGCCCTATCTGGGACACATTTATGAGTTTGACTGAAAAAACGGCTAAAACATAATGCTGCTCTCAACACGTCCAGCACTAACTTGAGAACACATTCAGGTGAGCTGATGAAAATCAACTGTTCCCAAACAGCACACAAGTCAGTAAACTTTTTGTCAACAGCTTTAACTAACAGATAGCTGCTATCATGATGATGTTTCACTGTAGGCAGAAAATGAACAATATTATGGGGGTGGAGAAAAGAAAAAAAGAGGGAAAAGCAGTGGTTCTCAACCTGTGGGACAGGACCCCCAGGGGGGGTCCCCACATGATTTTGGGGCCATGGAATGTTTTGTGAGTTACATATTTAAATACATTTGGTCATTTAGCTGACACTTTCATTCAAAGCAACTTACAAATTGTGTACAACAGTGGTACATATCTAGCAGCCAAGGATAAGTAGTATTGTTTGTCAGTGTCAAGCTTGAGTGTTATACTCTGAGTACATACTGTAGTAGTATAGACATATTAGCATAGTTGGTAGTAGTATATACATGGTAGCATAATACTAGTAAAATGAAGTAAAACAGTTACAATTCAGATATTGAAGAAGTGTGTTTTTGGTTGATAAAGTGGGCAGGTTTCAGAAGATGCAGAGTTTAGGGATAAATAATACATAAAGATAGAATAGAAAAGAAAAAGACCATTACTGCATCAAAAGTAATCAACAAACTATACTATAAAAACTGATAAAACCAAATGGCCTCTTTCTTTTTTCAAGTAGAGGCTGCACCCAGCTAAACTTGCCTTCCTGGATTTTGTACATAATACAAGTTCATGTTAAAAGGATGACACAAAAAGCCAGACCGAGGGCTTGTTTCAGTTTTATAATAAACAATCAAACTGAGAATTTTCTTTCCTGCCTATTTGTTTGGTGGAAACTTGATCACGAAGTAAAAAAAAAAAAAAAAAGTAGTGCCGATGTAGCTAGCTATTTTTGCCATGTTCTTGTAGTGTAGCTTGCTACATTTCTCTGGGGATAGCTTCCATTGTAGTTGAGCTATAATCGAGAGTAACTTGTAGTGTAGCTTGCTACATTTTCCAAGTAGCTTGCCCATCACTGATTATAGAGCTGATAGCGGATCTATTTGATGCAAAGGGGCGGGGCAGAGAGGGTCGCATCCTCCCGGTCATCATCACGGGACGTCCATCACTCCGATCATCACTCCGAGACAGCCACTCACAGGGAGACGGGACAGGCGTTAGACAGTTTGCATGATTGTGATGGGCGGACATAGCAATAGATACAAGTGGTAAGCATATATGTGAATAGAATAGATATATGTAGTAAGCATATTATGTGAATATAATAGAAGTACTTAACCCAGGGCTTCCCACCCTCCAGAACATTTACAACAAGCGGTGCAAGGGGAAGGCTAAGAGAATTATTAAGGACTCGAGCCACCCGAACAACTGCCTCTTTGAACTGCTGCGGTCAGGCAAGCGATACCGGAGTCTTAAGGCGAGCACAGAAAGACTCAGAAGAAGCTTCTATCCCCAGGCCATCAGGCTGCTAAACGAACAATAATCACTATGCAACAACCATCAAATGCACACAGCACACACACCCACACGCACACACTCACTCAAACAAACAACACACTGCAGCACCCACTCTCCACACTTTAGATCACACAAACACACTTACACTTTATATTTATTGATAAAGGATTTGCACTACAACTCGTACACCTACTGTGAATTGTACCTAAATTGCACCTCGTCCCATTTCTCCATTTCTGCCTTGCACTATATAGTATTGTATATTAGTACACTGCACAGTATTGTATATTGTATGGTAACTACGTCTATTCTGCATCGAACATTGTACATATGTCTAAACTGAACACTGTGACCTCATTTTTTTTACTTCTAATTTTACTATGTTATTTTATTTCATACTTATCTTGTCTTGCACAGTCTCTGGAGCGCAACAGTAAGAAGCATTTTGTATAAAAGTATTCTGTACTTCTGTATGACAACTATTAAAGAAACTTGAAACCCAGCAATGAACTCTACGTCTAAACCACGTTGACAGACCACGGACAGAAGATGGTAAGAAGCTGATCTATGGCCTCGGTGGTGCACGTAGTCACTGCAATCTTGGCCAAGACCCCGAGACATCCACCACCTTGGACAGCACTACGAGACAACCACTCAGAGAGATGGGGGGAGGAGTAGAGTAGGGGAAACACAGGAGAGAAGGTTCTTTATTGATACAATAGGAAGGTAGAGTAGCGGAGACACAGGAGAGAAGGATCTTTATTGATACAGTAGGAAGGTAGAGTAGCGGAGACACAGGATAGAAGGATCTTTATTGATACAGTAGGAAGGTAGAGTAGCGGAGACACAGGAGAGAAGGATCTTTATTGATACAGTAGGAGGGTAGAGTAGGGGAGACACAGGAGAGATGGATCTTTATTGACACAGTAGGAGGATAGAGTAGGGGAGACACAGGAGAGATGGATCTTTATTGACACAGTAGGAGGGTAGAGTAGGGGAAACACAGGAGAGAAGGCTCTTTATTGACACAGTAGGAAGGTAGAGTAGGGGAAACACAGGAGAGAATGCTCTTTATTGATACAGTAGTAGGGTAGAGTAGGGGAAACACAGGAGAGAAGGCTCTTTATTGACACAGTAGGAGGGTAGAGTAGGGGAGACACAGGAGAGAAGGCTCTTTATTGACACAGTAGGAGGGTAGAGTAGGGGAGACACAGGAGAGAAGGCTCTTTATTGACACAGTAGGAGGGTAGAGTAGGGGAGACACAGGAGAGAAGGCTCTTTATTGATACAGTAGGAGGGTAGAGTAGGGGAGACACAGGAGAGAAGGCTCTTTATTGATACAGTAGGAGGGTTGAAGGGGAAACACAGGAGAGAAGGCTCTTTATTGACACAGTAGGAGGGTTGAAGGGGAGTAGATGGAGGCATAGGAGAGAAGGTTCTGGGATTCGATAAAATAAAATCATGTTGAGGCACTATGAACCAAACATAAGCCAATAAGATACTAATAAGACGTCTCCCTTCAAACTGCGTTCCTGGGACCCAATGTTCCCCTGGGGGTCCACATCTCAGAGGATCTGACATGGTCAACACACATAGGCTATGGTTAGACTAGTGTATTCCTGGCGTTTTTTTATACGTTTTTGACGACGTTTCATGTCCTATCTACACAGAAACGCGTTTTTTGGCGTTTTTTTGTGGATACGGCTGAAACGCAAAATTGTGTTTGCGTTTGGAGATACGCAAAAAAACGAGTCGACAAACAGCGTGTAGTCAGCACGCTAGCCGTTGTTGCGAAAACGCCCATGCGCAGTAGATACCATCTGCGTGCCCTTCCGGTGACAGCAGAGTGTGTGTGTGTGTGTGTTTGGGACAGAGCTCCGTGTCCCAAATAGCTTCAGCTACCATGAGTTGTCAAGTTATTGTTATAAGGACCCCAGTCCAAGCTACAACAGTCTGCATTCCCTTAACAATTGTTTGTATTGAGCCGTATTGTATTGTACCCATATGCAATATGTTAAATAAAGTTTACATCCATTCATTCTGCTAGCATTACCGATGGCATGAGCAGCTGGCTAACGTGAGCTATCAGGATTCAGACCCTGTTAGCTCAGAGTTCCTCTTTCAACTTAAGAAGCATTAAACAAAATGGCCCAGTCATCTATTCACCTTTGTTTAATACACACAGCGTTGTCTCTAATGTTATCTAACTACTGATAGCTCGCGATATCATCAGTTTTGATGCTGGCTAAGTAGCGTGAGCTAACGTTAGCTTCTAGCCACAATGCTATATTGTTATAATGGCATACTCCATTGACGTTAGCATGCAGCTAACAATGCTACAATGCTACCGATCGTTTTTTAGCCTAAACTATCCGCTCTTGGTGGTCACTTGTGTTGATGTTAGTTTTGTTTCATCAACAAATGACAGGCAGAACACACAGTGAATGTATCCGTTTTGTTTATTGCACTTTTATTAGGCTTTGCTGAAAAAAGAATTGCTGCATTGAGCAAGATGGTGGCGCGGCATAGGCGCCTGCCTTATTGACATTTTGCTGGAGCTTCCAGGAAGTGTATTGGCACATTCGTTCTGATTGGTTGAAATTGCCTTCATGTTTGCCACCTACTGCTTTGGCAGTGTACTACATCAGTGTGCTCTGGTGACAAAAACGAAAAAAAAACGAAAGTGTGACTCGAGGCGCATGACGTCGCGGCGATACGCGGCGATGCGTATAAGAAAACAATACGAAGATGATACGAAAGGTGTAACCTCAGCCATAGACACAGTAGTAAAGAAGGCGAAACAGCGCCTCTACCACCTGAGACAGTTAAGGAAGTTCAGAGTATCGGGGAAAATACTCCAGTCCTTCTACTCAGGAGCTGTAGAGAGCATCTTGACCGGAAACATCACTGCCTGGTATGGAAACAGCACGGCACAAGACAAGAAGGCCCTACAGAGAGTGGTGCGCTCAGCTGAGCGTACCACGGGTATTGCACTACCTCCCCTGCAGGTTCTATACAACAAGAGGTGCAAATCCAGAGCCTGCAGGATAATGAAAGACCCTCACCACCCCAATAACAGCCTGTTCCAGCTGCTGAGGTCAGGCAGACGCCTGCGAACCCCAGCTACTAGGACAGAGCGGCTTAGGCTCAGCTTCTTCCCCCAGGCCATCAGAGTCCTGAACAATGAACATTGAGTACCACTGTAACACTTTAGCATGAGCGGGCACACACTCAGGCCGCACGCACCCTCACTTATTGCCAAAAGGAAAGGCCACTTTAAATTAGTATTAGCAACAGTAACAGTGTATTGCACTACTATTACTACTACTGTTAACTGTCAACTGTTACCCGTCATTGCACAAATTTATTGTTACCTGCTACCTGTTATTGCACAATTTTATTGCACAAATTTTTTGGATTGGATTCTATTATATGTTATATGTTGTACCAATTGCACATCGTTGCGGGCAAGACCACCCGCATTTCATTGTATATCCGTATGCCGTGACAAATAAAACTCTTGACTTGACTTGACTTGTGAAAATAGTGCCACAGAACCTTTTTCACTTCTCTGAGTTTCAGATTTTGACATGCTGTAGTGCACCTTTAACCAGCCCTGATCACCTGGTCACCGGTCCAACAGCTATTATCACATCAATGGACCCACTCCAGAATCCATATTAGAAGTTATACTCCCACAGACCCACTATCATCACTGTTGTGAAGGATCAGATTAAACCGAATATATATATTTATTTATATATATATATTTAAATAGTGTTTGTATATCGTTTGATATCCCCTGTATATTCCTTGTACAATATGCACTGAATATCCCTTTAGTCTACTAAACAGCCCATAATAGTTTCATTCTACCATTGGACGAGAACCTGGCGCCAGGTTGCCATACCCCTAGGTTCAAGTTCAATCGTGCCGCCCAACATGTCGTGGCAAGCCCGGTTCCGCGCAGGAATACGTCTGGCGAAATACGAATGGTACTATTTGTTCATAGCGCATATATATATGGCGCAAGTAAAGTAGAACTTCCTTTTAGTCCAGTTCTTTACCCTCCAACAGAGTGACAGACGCGAAGCCTCACCCACGACGCACGTGTGGTGTAGTAAGGCCTACTTGGCCTCAGAATAGGCATTGAGATATCGTGTGGAGTAATAGTTGAATAGTCATAGTTTGGCACTTTACCGTCGAGTTGGACGTATTCTATTAAGCTAATAATAGTCTATTTATGTATGGTGCATCGTTCGGTTAGAGTTATAAAGTTATCAGTACCCCCATCGTTCCTGACGTTATCTGGACGCTTAACCAGGCTGGGCAGACCCCTAGTGGTGCTTGCATCCGAGGAGCTCCGGGCCAGGGCGACTGGACCTGTATATTGGATTACTCTACCCGGACGACGGCGAGCCTTCCACGGCTTGGATTATGCTTTGGGTGCTTTGATTATTCCATGGATAACGGCCAACACTGCGGAGTGTTGGAACTACCCCCCGGAGAGGACTCCAGGTGAGACGGCGCTCTACACCAGTGAGGTCGCCTCACGTCTCTCCGTTGTGGACCGGCAGCTACCGTCCACCAGAGGGTCCAGCTGTATTCGTCTGCGGACCGAGGTTCTGTGGGCACCGTGTTCAAGACTTTGAATTCTCCCAAGAAACCGTCGGCCAGATGGGATACCGCCAGCGGCTTCTCTAACCCCCCCCTCCTACTGTCTTACAACCAGCGGGACCCCCCCCCCCCCCTTTAGTGTATCCAGCTATAATAATTTAAGTACCATCGCTATAGTTTCCTAAATATCCAGGTTGTATACTTACTCCCTGCGTAACCAGAGATTGGATATTCAATGTTGATTTGCCTACGAATACTCATTTGCCATACAAGTGCATATTTCAAATCATAAGTGTAAAC